>NW_004443939.1:33776568-33789384 GCF_000243295.1 Trichechus manatus latirostris | reverse complement strand
CAAGACTGGATTGTGTCCTGAGGCAATCTCTTGAGATATAAAAGACAGAAGTGAACAGTGAGACAGGGGGACCTCATACCATCAAGAAAGCAGTGCTGGGAGCAGAGTGTGTCCTTTGGACTGGGGTCCCTGTGCAGAGAAGCTCCTAGTCTGGGGGAACACCAAAGGGAAGAAGGTTGACAGAGAGAAAAAGTCTTCCCCTGGAGTTGATGCCCTGAATTTGGACTTCTAGCCTACTTTAACTGTGAGGAAATAAACTTCTCTTCGTTAAAACCATCCACTTGTGGTATTTCTGTTATAGCAGCACTAGATGACTAAGACATAGACCCTGGGTCCAAAGGATGTGCTCCCCTCCTGGTTCTTTATTCTTGGTGGCATGAGGTCTCCTTGTCTCTCTACTCAGTTCTCTGTTTTATATCTCAAAAGAGATTGCCTCAAGATACAACCTAATCTTGTGATCCAGTCCTGCCTCATTAACATAACTGCCTCTAATCCTGCCTCACTGACATCATAGAGGTAGAACTTACAACACATAGGAAAATCACATCAGATGACAAAATGGTGGACATTCGCACAGTACTGAATCATGGCCTAGTCAAGTTAACACACATTTTTGGGGGACACAATTCAATCCATAACACTCCCTCTCTACCAGGCAAAAAGAGAAGTGAGCTCTTGTTTGAAGGCATGAGGGGGAAGAGCGAGTAGTTTACTATGTCAAAGGGGAGGGGCTGACAAGATTTCACACAATTGTCAAATTGTAAAAAGCCTTACAAATTACACTAAAAAATTATGATTTTATCGGAAGCAATAGAAAGCCAATGAGGTGTTTTGAATGGGGCATGAAATGATTGAGATATACATTTTACAACCATTACTCTGGGGGCAATTAGGAATATGGATTGGAGGAGGGTAAATCCAGAAGCAAGTGAACCAGTCTGTAAAAAGTGGTAATTTAGACAAAAATAATGAGGGCGGTGGCAGTGGTGGTGGGGAAAATATGACAGGCTCCCAGGTGAGAAGGAATACCAGAGGAGGCAGGGCAGGTGACTGTGCTGGGGGCTGTCCATTTACTCAGTTTCACGTGGCTAGCCAAGTTAAACCTCCAATCCGCTGCCTGAGGTAAGGTAGTGAACATTAGCTTACCTCAAGGTAAGGTAACAGCTCCAAGCACTGGCTGTAGTTTACACGCTGAAGCTGGCCTCCATGTGTGAACCCTAAGAAATGACAAGTTGTGTCCTTTCTTTTTCACAGATCAGTATTAAGAACATGCAGAGTAGGAGTATTACAGAAAACAAGATAAGGAAAGACAGAGCTACAATAAGTGAAAGTAAGTGTCCAGTACTGAGGTCAGAAATCTCCGTTATTTCATTTTAAAAGTGTGTCAGATATGTTGTTTTCTTTTTGCCATAAAGCTCTTACAATCAATACCTATATTTCCGTGAGATAAATAAAGAACAACTAAGAGCCTAGAATTGGAGGAGAACAGAAAAAGAGAGGCTAAAAGAAAGACTTTGCTTTGGTTAGAAGGTGGGCCTTAAGTGTTTGCAAGTGTTTTTAATAGCTTTACTGAGATATAATTCTCATAACATAAAAATCATCCATTTAAAGTATACAATCAAATGTGTTCTAGTATATTCACAGTGTTGTGCAACCATCACCATGATTTAATTTTATAACATTTTCATCATTCAAAAAGAAACCTCATACCCATTAGCAGTTACTCCCCTACCCTCCCCACAACCCTGTCACCCAGCTCTAGGCAACCACCAATCTACTTTCTGTCTCTAGAGATTTTCTTATTCTGGACTTTTTATATAAATGTAATCAGACAGTATGTGGTCTTTTGCAACTGGTTTCTTTCACTTAGCTTAATGTTTTCAAGAGTCATTGTTTCGTCACATATATCAATACTTCACCCATTTTTATTGCCAAATAATATTCCATTGCATGCACATGCCATTTTGCTTATTCATTCATCAGTTGATGGAGATTTGGGTTGTTTCCACTTTTTGGCTATTAGGAATAATACTAGTAGGAACATTTGTGTAGATGTGTTTATGTAGACCCTATGTTTTCATTTCTCTTGGGTATATACCAAGAAGAATTGTTATGTTTAACATTTTGAAGAACTGTCCAACTATTTTCCAGAGTGGCTGCATCATTTTACACCCCTATCAGCAGTGTATGAGGGTTCCAAATTCTCCACATACTTTCCAACACTTGTCATCGTCTGTATTTTTTTATTAGAGGCATCCTAGCAGTTGTGAAGTGGTGTCTCATTATGGTTTGGGTTTGCACTTTTCTATATGTTGATATTTTAAATCTAGCAACCCAGTGAATAATTTCCTTTTTTCATTATACACAGAGTATATTTCTCTTGCATCTTATTAGTCTTGTAAAACTTTGTGAAAACTGTCCAGAGACCTAACCAGTGGCCTCCAAACACCTGAGGACTTGGAGTTTTCAGTGCTCAAGCTCTCCATGTGATGGTGCTGAATCAGGGTTTGATATCATTTCCTTTAGTGACCTGTTACATTTATTCTAGATAGAGCCTTTATGGTGATTCTCAGAACAAATGGGCTAGAGAGAGTGAGCTAGGGATCTTGAATGAACTTTACTGCTGAATCCTGCAGATATTATTGGGTTCTTGACAGGCCAGGACTCTCTTCATGAAAGAATTGGAGGCAGTTAGAAAATTGACAGAAAGGTGCTGATAAAATATTCCTAATTCTACACTGTCTAAAAAAAATGCATATTTCTTGATTCTAAAGCTAAGCTTTACCTCTGTCCTTTGTTATTACTTATTTTAACAATCATCATTTTTTAGCAATTTTTGTACAAGCCTGATAACTGTTTTCACAAAATATAGAGAAAAACATAAAAACATAGGAATAATAACTCATTTATTGAGTTCCTATTATGCACCAAATTCTATTCTAAGCCTTCCCCTCCATTCACATTAATTTTCAAAACAAACTAGGCTCTAGATGACAAATAACTTGCCAAAATATATATAGCTATTAAGTAGCAGAGACAGAATTTAAGCCCAGATACATCTGACTCTAGAAAAGTACTCTTAACTATTACACCATGTCTTAGGCTGGGTTCTCTAGGAAGCAAAATCAGTAAAGCATATAAAAATATATACAGGGAGATTTCTATCAAGGAAGTGGCTCACACGGTGGTAGAAGCTGGAACGTCCCAAATGTGCGGGTCAAGATAGAGGCTTCTCCTGATTCATGTAGCTGCAGGGGCTGGTGAGCCCATTATTGGCAGGTCAGACAGCAGGGGTCTTGCTCATAGGCTGCAAAGACTGACAAATCCCAAGATCGGCAGGCAAGACCACGGGTAAGCTTCTAGCTCAAGTCCCAAGAACTGGAGGTCAGGCAAACAGGAGCCAGCTGCAGGCGAGCAGAAGGCCAGGAGCCTTGCCAGAATGTCCACTTATATTTGATGCAGACCACATGCCCAAGGAAACTCCTTTTCAACTAATTGGCTACTTACAGCAGATCCCATCATGGAGGTGATCACATTATATCAAATCTTATCATGGAAGTGATCACTACATCACACGACTGCCAAACCACTGAGAATCATGGCCCAGCCAAGTTGACACATGACCTTAACCATCACACACCATATCAGTCAGCTATTAACACACAATGCCACTTAAGAGACAAGACAGAATTTAGGAGCTTACAATATTAAGGTTTGTGGTTTTTTTTTTTAAGTTCACGACAATCTGTGAGTCAGTGATTAGGTAGGGCTCAGCTGGGCTGTTCTCATCTCAGCTAAGATCGCGTGCGCTTAGAGGGGTTGGCTGGTTGTTGGCTGATGAGGCTGGCCTTGATAGGACAACTTAGTATTTCTCCACGTGTCTCTCACTCTTCCACATTTTATCTGCCAGGCCAGATAAAATCTTCTCAGGCAGTGGTGGAGGCACATAAGCAGATGTAGAAATGCACAAACACTTTTTTACACCTCTGCTTCTGTCACAACTGCTTACGTCCATTGGCCAAAGCAAGTCACATGGCTAAACTCAGAACTAAAACCAAAACTGTAGAATCAATTCCAACTCACGGTGACCCCACATGTACATGGTAGAATTACTCCATAGGGTCCTCACCTGGCCTTTCTTCCAAATCACCTCTGAGTGGGTTTGAACTGGCAACCTTTTAGTTAGTAGCCCGGGGCTTAACCACTTACACCACCCAGGGACTCCACTGGAACTAATGGACAAGGAAATATACTCACTTCATAATGGGCAGAGCTGCAAAGTCTCATGGCAAAGGCATAAATATTGTGAGGGGTCAAGCGTCGGGGCCATTTATGGCATCAGCCCATCACATATATCATATTGTCATTCAGAAGAGAGATGGATTAAATTGGTAAGTCAACAACTGCTGCTTTCCTGACCTCTTACACCAAGGCCAGCCTCTCAGGTTTGCCTTATGAAAAATAAATCCATTCAGTACTCTCTAAGGTTCACTATTCTCCCTGAAATAGCTATTCTACTTTTAAAAAGCAGGAAAAATATTTATGTGGCAAATGCACATTCTATTGTTTGCAAACATCTCCAGTGCCATAATGAGAACTCAGGACAAACCTAGATCAAACAGCAGCAGGTACTCTGAAATATTCTGGGAAGTATTTAAACCCGGAATATATGACATTATTTATTTGTAAATGTCATACCATCTTTTTTAGGAAAAGCTAATAGAATGTCTTGCAGATATTTCAGCTTCCCAAAAAAAAATTGCTTCTGTAATCTATTTCTATAGAATTGGCAAAGTGGAAGCAGACGCATTATGGGTCGATAACAGTGAAAGGACTCTCTGCACAGACATAGGATTCACAGTCCATTAAGCTTCAGGTCTGCCCTGATGTGGATTCCTCTGATGTATTACTATTATACCCTATTTTTGTTGACTCAGTTACTATGTCAGCAAAACCAAACATTTTGGCTGGTGGCCCAGCCTCGAGCTGTCTATGGAGGATATGTTTTTGCCTTTACCACCATGACAGTAGTGAGCAATTGGCATTAGTTTGATTTGCATAATTGTGTGCTTCCAACTTAGACTCTGTGTCAGTAGGAGACAACTTATTGTGATGATACCCACAGCGTATTATCTGTTTTGTACTATCAGCACTTATTTATGTAAATTCCATCATTACTAGGGGTCATTTTCCAACCTTCTACCATGAAATCACATTCTCTGCCAATAAGCAGGAAGAAAACGCCGTAGGAGAAGAGCTGACCGTATTTTGTCATTCACAGTTGTTGGTCAAGGAGTCCGAGAGGGTACCTTTGGCGGTTGCTTCCTTTGTTTGTTTTTGTTTTTTTTTTAGGCTGGTTTGCTTTGAGGACTGACAGGTATGATGACAACTAAAATCTGATTGCCTGTCTACGATCATTTAGGACTAACGTCAGCCAGCAAACGCATTCTGTTTCTCACATATACATACACCGCAAAGAGTGCCCGGCTCATCTAAGATTTTCTTTAAGAATAATTTATAGTTTAAAAAAATAGTTGGTGTTCCCTAGATGTTGAGTTGAATGTTTTCTTTGATAAGAGGCAGAACTCTATAAATTTATTCATGCAAGAGATAAAAAGATAGAATAACTAGGATATATCTCTTGTAAAAGTACCTGAAAGAGTGGGTAGGAATCATGTGGAACCTGAGGATTCGTAAAACAAACTTCCTGACTCTGTTCACCAAAACATACCTAAGGTCAATTTTGTATCTCGTCATTAGTGGTAGATGAACCCCCTAAGAGTCAGTGTAACGAGCTGCAATTTATACATTTCTTTGATAGTTATTTCTAGTTAAGCACAAAGGGATGTTGGCATTTAACCCTACTTCAACGAATGGCAATGTAGAAAAAAAAGGGAGGAGGTACAAACCCAGCAGCCAACCACATTAAATCTACTTGACACCTGTCAAAAAGGAACCCTTACTAGGAGGAGGATAATTAGGATATTACTTTATTGTGAGCCCTTAGTTCCCAGTCGGGTCTGTATTGCTCTTCAGGCTGGTCAGAGGAGAGAAACAAGGATGAAAAAATCAAAATCAAAATCAAAAACCAACCAGAAATCACATCTTACACTCCAGCAACCTTATGTTTAACTGTTGTCTTTGCAGAGGCTCTTATGGGAGACCGGCTCATCATTCAGCTCAAAATGAACTGAGCAACGATGAAACGATTTTATAAGGGTCACAACATAAAACACACATTTAGGAAAGTTTGTCAAAAATACATGGGGTTTCTCTACCCCTAGACACCTTTCCAAACCTCAGTGCTAAATTAGGAAACAACATACAGAAATACCTCCAATCCTAAACTTCCTTGTATGATAATCTTTTGAAAAAGCATTAGGTTAGGTGTGAGCTTTTTTTTTTTTTTTTTTCCCCCACTTACCTTTGAACGTTTTGATTTGTAGGAGGGCACTGATTCACGGCTATATAATACCCAATGACATGAGACATTCCCTCCTCTTGTATAAGCGCTTAGAGTTTTTCCTCATAATTAAAATATGGCACTCATGACTTTTATTTCCTTCTCCCTATTTCAATATTATCCTGACCAATAATATTATTCTTCACTTTGTACTTTACGAATGAAATGTAGTCTGCTGCCACATTAACTTTTATTTTGACCACTTAGTGGCAAGTGACACTGGGTAAGGAACACAGGTGATCAAATGAGAGACCTCATTATGTACTGTACAAAGCCTGTCATTGGGAACTATTACCAAAAAAAAAAAACCAAAAAACTAACCATTGCTGTCAGGTCCATTCCGACTCATAGCGAATTCCTAGCCACTTTGTACTATTTATACAACATCTGCCAGTCTTTTAATATGTCGAGTCCTCAGTTTCCTCATTTGTAAAATGCAATAGAGAACTCTAAGAGTCCTTTGAAAGCTACTTTGAAACAGTACCATGATTTATGTTATCATTTGCTAGACTGCTTGGATTTGGAATAGAACCAGGGATGGATAAGTTAGGTCTCTTGAAGTTATGTCTTATGTGGGGCAAGTTCTAAAACAGAAAAGAAGGTGCTCAGAGAAGCACAAAGCCAGGCAAACAGAGCACACATTCTCTTAGGAATACCTACTAAAAAAGAGTTCAAATAAGCAACTGAGGAGAAAGGAAAAGCTGCCCATGGGAAAAAAAAAGCTGGGAGAAGCAAAGGTCTGGCCATTGCTTCATGTACAGTGGGGGAGTTATACCACACATGTACGTCAAAGGGAGAAAGCAGCATTACTGAAGAGCCCGCTGTGTATTGAGAGAAGTGGAAGGTTGAAAGGCAATGTGAAATGTTATCTGAAATCCATAGAGATGGAACAGTGACACTGGGAAAAATAGTACCAACCCCAAAATGGGGCAAGACAACTGAGGGATGTAGTTTAAGGAGCTGAGGGAGACCCTTGTGGGGCAGTTGAGCAAGAAGGAGGGAAAGAAATGACAGTAGCATCCAGAAAAAAAAGTTAGTATGTTTGACCACAGGGACTGACAGAGGCATCTGGAAACAATGAAAGGCAGAATTTATTTTCCTCTAGAAGTTTTCTTTGAAAATAACTCTCTAGTGAAATGAACACCATAATAATAATATCCCCACCACTTCACTTTTTATGTTTTAAAAACTGGTCTAAGAAACAAACACGAAATTCTGGCTTTGTTAATTAAGTGAAATTACGATTTACAAAACAATCCCTTGTGGACATTCCGATTTCATGAGGTCTGACTCCACTTAGAAGAAGCCCCAGGCACAAGAAGATAACTTAATGAATACTTTATATTCTCTATGGCCACTCTTTATGGCCCGCCCTCTTTTGGACATATGGAAACATAATGGAAGGAATGAACGAAGGAGTCAATGATGTCTTTTCTTGGCTAATGACAAAGAAAAAAAGAAAAAAAAAAAAAACCCATGCTGATTATTTATAGTATGTAATGTACTCATATAAAAGATAACATAATCAGAGAAGAGTGGGTTATAAACTACCCAATTGACTCAGCAGGTACCACCAAAATATTTGTAGGTTGCTTGGTAACTCAATTAAAAGTCTCTATTCAAATCCCAGATCATTAGTGACTGAAAATCACTATTATTTGATGGCTCATCTCAATCCAGTTCTTAGGGGAGATTTTCCTACATCAAAAAATCACCAACATATTTGGCACTAATTGGCTCCCTTGGTGGCAATCTCAGCCTATAGGCAAAGAATTGAGTGGACCTAGGAGGCTAAATTATTCCCCTAGCCTGAGAATTGGTGCTTCTCAGCACAGGCTGTAGGACATTGGTGGGTTAGTATGAGATTTTTACAGGGATATTTCCTGTCTCTGGATAAATTGAGATGTTCTAATTTTAAGGAAAACCTTATGAATAGCAGCAGAACATTGTCTGATGTAGTGCCAGAAGATGAGCGCCTCAGGTTGGAAGGCACTCAAAATACGACAGGGGAGGAGCTGCCTCCTCAAAGTGGAGTCAATCTTAAGAATGATGTGGATGGAGTCAAGCTTTCAGGACTTTAATTTGACTCATGACTCAAAATGAGAAGAAATAGCTGCAAACATCCAGTAATAATCGGAACGTGGAATGTACTAAGCACAAATCTAGGAAAACTGGAAGTTGTCAAAAATGAAATGGAATGCTTGAAGATCGATATCCTAGGCATTTTGTTGTTATTAGGTGCCGTCTAGTCGTATCCAACTCATAGCGACCCTGTGTACAACAAAACGAAAGACTGCCCGGTCCAGCGCTATCCTCACAATCTTTGCTATGTTTGAGACCATTGTAGCAGCCACGGTATCAATCCATCTCGTTGAGGGTCTTCCTCTTTTTCCCAGACCCTCTCTTTACCAAGCATGATGTCCTCCAGGGACCGATCCTTCCTAATAACATGTCCAAAGTAGGTGGAATGCAGTCTCGACATCCTTGTTTCTAAGGAGCATATGGGCTGTGCTTCTTCCCAGATTTGTTTGTTGTTTTGGCATTCCCTGGTGTATTCAATATCCTTTGCCAACACCATAGTTCAAAGGCATTAGTTCTTCTCTGGTCTTCCTTATTCATTGTCCAGCTTTCACATGCATATGAGGCTATTGAAAATACCATGGCTTGGATCAGGCCCACCTTAGTCCTCAAGGTGAAATACTAGCTTTTTAACACTTGAAGAGGTCATTTGCAGCAGACTTGCCCAATGCAAAGTGTCCTTTACTTCTTGACTGCCGCTTCCAAGGGTGTTGATTGTGTATCCAAGTAAAATGAAATCCTTGACAACTTCAATATTTTCTCCATTTATCACGATGTTGCATATTGGTCTAGTTGTGAGGATTTTTGTTTTCTTTATGTTGAGGTGTAATTCATTCTGAAGGCTATAGTCTTTTACCTTCATCAGTAAGTGCTTCAACCAAGGTTATGTCATCTGCATATCGAAGGTAATTAATGAGTCGCCAATGCTGATGCCATGCTCTTCATATAGTCCAGCTTCTCAGATTTTTTTGCTTAGCACACAGATTGAATTAAGTATGTGAAAGGATACAACCCTGATGCACAACTTTCCTGATTTTAGACCATGCAGTCTCCCCTAGTTCTGTTCGAATGACTGCCTCTTGGTCTACGTACAGGTTCCTCAAAAGCACAATTAAGTGTTCTGGAATTCCCATTCTTCACAATGTTATTCATAATTTCTTATGATCCACACAGTCAAATGCCTTCTTATAGTCAATAAAACACAAGTAAACATCTTTCTGGTATTCTCTGCTTTCAGCCAATATCCTTGTAACTTCAGCAATGATATTCTTCATTTCACTCCTCTTCTGAATCTAGCTTGAATTTCTGGCAGTTCCCTGTTCATGCACTGCTGCAACCGTTTTTTTAATTATCTTCAGGAAAATTTTACTTTCGTGTAAAATTAATGGTATTATTTGATAATTTCCGCATTCTGTTGGATCACCTTTCTTTCACTTGGCACAAATATGGGTCTCTTCTAGCCTGTTGGTCAGGTAGCTGTCTTCCAAATTTCTTGGCATAAGCGAATGAGTGCTTCCAGCATTGCATCCTTTTGTTGAAACATCTCAATTGGTATTCCATCATTTCCTGGAGACTTGCTTTTTGCCAATGCCTTCAGTGCAGCTTGGACTTTTTCCTTCAGTACCACGGGTTCCTAGTCATATTCTACCTCCTGAAAAGGTTGAACATTGAGCAATTCTTTTTGGTATAGTGACTGTATTTCTTCCATCTTCTTTTGATGATTCCTGCGTCGTTCAATATTTTGCCCATAGAATCCTTAAATATTGGAACTTGAGGATTGTTTTTTTGTTTCCTTCAGTTCTTTCAGCTTGAGAAATGCTGAGCATGTTCTTCCCTTTTGGTTTGCTAACTCCAGGCCTTTGCACATTTCATTATAATACTTTCTCTTCTCAAGCCGCCCTTTAAAATCTTTTGTTCAGCTCTTCTACTTCATTTCTTCCCTTTGCTTTAGCTACTCTATGTTCAAGACCAAGTTTCAGGGTCTCTTCTGACATCCATTTTGGTCTTTTCTTTCTTTTCTGTCTTTTTATTGATCTTTTGCTTTCTTCATGTATGATATCCTCCCACAACTCTGGTCTTAGGTCATTAGTGTTCAGTGCATCAAATCTATTCTTGAGATGGTCTCTAAATTCAGGTAAGATATACTCAGGGTGGTACTTTGGCTCTTGTAGACTTATTTTAATTTTCTTCAGCTTCAGCTTGAACCTGCATATGAGCAATTGATGGATCATTCCACAGTCGGCCCCTGCCTTGTTCTGACTGATGATATTGAGCTTATCCATCAACTCTTTCCACAGATGTAGTAGATTTGATTCCTGTGCATTCCGTCTGGCAACGTCCACATGTATATTCACTGTTTGCCTTGTTGAAAAAAGGTATTTCCAGTGAATATGACCTGGCAGTGTTTCATTTTGTTGTGCATGGGGTCCCTGAAAGTTGGAACCAACTCAATGGCACCTAACAACAGCAATAATTTTAAGGATATGAAGATCATGGCAAGTTCTTTTCTTAAATTAAGTTCTACTTAGGACATTCTTATAATAATAAATTTCTTTTCCCTTGTTCCTATTTTCAAGTCCTTCCCCAAACATGCAATGATTAACTTAAAGAATATTAAATTTTATCATCTCAAAATTAGAAACCTATATTACAGGAGTTAATGCTATATAAAAGACAGGCCTAGATTAAAATGGAAATAAATTGGTTCTTCACTAAACTTAACTGGTTGACAATCTTGCTACTTTTCTAGAATTCATAAGAATTTTTGTAGAGATGGACATATTTCATAGCATTCATATAAACATATATGAGCCTCAACATTATTCAAGTACTCTTCTGTTGAAAATTGGTCTGAAATTGATCTTATGAGATAATGGGTGTTCCATACATTATGGTGTTGAAATCAGTAGACAAATACAATCATCCGTCAAGAGACATAAATGTAGGGAACATAAGATTAAAGAATTCTAGGTTCGCTATTAGAAATGATATTATAGCCAAATATGTATATCTTGGACATTTGACTATGAAGAAAGTATGACATACACACAACAAAAGACAATGTGGTCATAGATAATAGAACAGAGTTACATAAAATAAAGCCTAATACAAGAGAACTAAACTAAAAGTTTGAAGGTTTGAGATCTAGTCATATCCCTGCTACATCTTTGGTCCTAGAGTCTTCACCTGCAAAGCTGGAAATAAGGATACACAAGTTTTTATTTCAGAAACTGTGGAATTCCTTCAGAAGAGATTCCTTTAAAATTTTCTTCTGCTATCTGAAGATATAAAGAGTCTTTTATATTTTATCTTCAAGATTTTTAGCCAAAATTCTAAAATGGCAACACCTTGTTAATTTATTGGACTGTAGCATTTCCTAGCATGAACCTCAGAGGATTCACTATGAAAGATATTTAACCAAATACATGGATAATTTTAGTTTTATTTGGCCACGGCGCCATAAGAGAAGAAGGCCAATTTGTTGACCTCTATCAGAGAAACACTGAGGAAAACATCCAACATTTTTAAAATGATGAACTTTCTCAACACAGAAGACAAGACACAACAAAGATTCAGCACCTGAACTGATAAGGTGCACTAGCTTCCCGTCATTTACAAATCAGAAAGATTGAAGTTGTTCCTGAATTATTTACTGAAAGTAGCAGATTACAATAATTTCTTATTTTACATTTCTTTTCTTTTTTTTCTTTTTTTTATTGTTGTAGTTTAAATGAAGTTTATATTTCAAGTTAGTCTCCCATACAAAATTTTATACATACGTTTTTATGTGACCCTAATTGCTCACCCCATTCTGCCACAGCACGCTCCTCCTTTCCACCCCTGATTCCCCATGCCCATTCAACCAGCCCCTAACCCTCTCTGCCTTCCCATCTCACCTCTGGACAAAAGCTGCCCCTTTGGTCTCTTGTATCTACATGACTAAGAGGCACACTCTTCATGAGTATCACTTTATGTCCCAGAGTCCAGTCCAATCCCTGACTGAAGAATTGGCCTCGGAAATTGTTTTAGTTCTGGGCTGATAGAGAATCCAAGGGCCATGCTTTCCGGGGTACCTCCAGCCTCAGTCAGACCATTAAGTCTGGTCTTCTTACTAGAATTTGAGTTCTGCACCCCATCTTTCTGCTGCTCCATCAGGGACTCTCTGTTGTGTTCCCTGTCAGGGCTGTCATTGGTGGTAGCCGGGCACCATCTAGTTCTTCTGGTCTCAGGCTGATGATGTCTCTGGTTTATGTGGCCCTTTCTGTCTCTTGGGC
>NW_004443939.1:33773988-33775880 GCF_000243295.1 Trichechus manatus latirostris | reverse complement strand
AAACTGACCTCTGAGCACTGCTTTTCCTGTGTCCCAAAGGTTCTGATAGGATGTGTTTTCATTCTCGTTTGCTTCTATGAAATTTCTTTATTCCATCATTAATTTCTTCTATAACCCAGTAGTTTTTGAGCAAGGTGTTGTTCAGTTTCCATGTGTTTGATTTTTTTTTTTCCTTGCTTTTTGTGTTGTTGATTTTCACTTCTATGGATTTATGGTCAGAAAGGATGCTTTGAAATATTTCGATGTTTTGGATTTTTCTAAGGCTTGCTTTATGGTCTGATATGTAGTCTATCCTGGAGAATGTTCCGTGTGCATTCGAAAAGAGAGTATACTTGGCTGCTTTTGGGTGCAGTGTGTGTTATATGTCTGTGAGATCACGTTGGTTGATTGTAGCATTTAGCTCTTCAATGTCTTTGTTGAGCTTCTTTCTGGATGTTCTGTCCTTCACTGAAAGTGTCGTGTTGAAGTCTCCTACTACTATTGTTCATCTGTCTGTCTGTCTTTTCAGCACTGTTAGGGTTCATTATATGTATTTTGGAGCCCCGTTGTTGGGTGCATAAATGTTTATTATAGTTATGTCCTTCTGGTGTATTGGCCCTTTAGTCATTATATAGTGCCCTTCCTTATCCTTTGTGGTGGATTTTACTTTAAAGTCTATTTTGTCAGAGATTAATATTGCCACGCATGCTCTTTTTTGAGTGTTGTTTGCTTGATATATTTTTTTCCATCCTTAGAGTTTTAGCCTGTTTGTGTCTTTAAGGTGCATCTCTTGTAGGCAGCATATAGACGGATCATGCTTTTTTATCCAATCTGCCACTCTCTGTCTCTTTATTGGTACATTAATTCCATGTACATTCAGCATAATTATTGCTAGGTATAAGTTTAGTGCTATCATCCTGATGTCTCTTTTTGTGTGTTGTTCAGTTTCTTTGTTCCCCTTAATTTTCTGTGCTGAGTCGCTTTTCTTTATGTATTTTTTTCCATCTTTTTCATTGTTGTAGATTTTGTGTTTGCTGAGTCTTTATATTTTTCTACTTGTTTATTTTGATTTGTAGGATTGTTAGATTCCTTGTTGTTACCTTAATATTTACCCTTATTTTTCTAAGTTTATACCAGTCTTTTATTTCTTTATATTGCCTTGACTTCCCCTCCATATGAAAAATCTATGTCTACATTTTTTAAGTCCCTCTTTTTTGTTTTAATGTTGTCCTTTTTTATATATTGATATCTCTGTTTCCCTATTTTCAATGTTTTAGCTTTGATGTATTTCCGACTTCTCTATCTGAGTCAATATCTGGTTGCTCTGTCCTGTGTTCTAGTCTTGGGTTTTTATCTGATTTTATTGATTATCTAACCATAGGACTCCATTTAGTATTTCTTATAATTTTGGTTTGGTTTTTGCAAATTCCCTGAACTTCTGTTTATCTGGAAATGCCCTAATTTCGCCATCATATTTGAGAGACAGTTTTGCTGGATATATAATTCTTGGCTGGCTGTTGTTTTCCTTCAAGGTTTATATATGTCAACCCATTGCCTTCTTGCCTGCATGGTTTCTGCTGAGTAGTCTGAGCTTATTCTAATTGACTCTCCTTTGTAGATGATTTTTCTTTTATCCTTAGCCACTCTTAAAATTCTCTCTTTGTCTTTGGTTTTGGTAAGTTTGGTTATAATATGTCTTGGTGACTTTCTTTTGGGATTTACTTTATGTGGGGTTCGATGAGCATCTTGGATAGGTATCATCTCATCTTTCATGATATCAGGGAAGTTTTCTGTCAATAAATCTTCAACAATTTTCTCTGTATTTTCTGTCATCCCCCCCGTTCTCGTACCCCAATCACTCGTAGGTTATTTCTCTTGATAGAGTCCAACATGACTCTTAGAGTTTCTTCATT
>NW_004443939.1:33772221-33773888 GCF_000243295.1 Trichechus manatus latirostris | reverse complement strand
ATGCCAGCACCATTTGTTAAAGAGACTGTCTTTTCCCCAATTAATGGACTTTGGGCCTTTGTCAAATATTAGCTGCTCATAGGTGGATGAGCTTATATCTGGATTCTCAACTCTGTTCCATTGGTCTATGTATCTGTTGTTGTACCAATACCAGGCTGTTTTGACTACCTTGGTGGTATGATAGGTTCTAAAATCAAGTAGTGTAAGGCCTCCCACTTTGTTCTTCTTCTTGAGTAATAATTTATTTATTCGGGACCTGGTCCCTTTCCATATGAAGTTGGTGATTTGTTTCTCCATCTCATTAAAAAAATGCTCCTGGAATTTGGATCGGGATTGCATTGTATCTGTAGATTGCTTTGGGTGGAATTGACATTTTCACTATGTTGAGTCTACCTATCCATGAGCAAAGTATATTTTTCCACTTATGCATACCTATTTTAGTTTCTTGCAGTAGTGTCTTGTAGTTTTCTCTGTATAGATCTTTTACGTCTCTGGTTAGATTTATTCTTAAGTATTTTATCTTCTTGGGGGCTACAGTAAATGGTACTGATTTGGTAATTTCCTCTTCAAGGTTCTCTTTGTTGGTGTAAACGAATCCAACTGATTTTTGTATGTTTATCTTGTATCCTGAAACTTTGCTGAAATCTTCTATTAGTTCCAGTAGTTTTCTCAAGGATTTTTTGGGGTTTTCTGTGTATAAGATCTTATCATCTGCAAATAGAGATACTTTGACTTCTTCCCTACCAATTTGGATGCTTTTATTTCTTTTTCTAGCCTAATTGCTGTGGCTAGGAATCTCCAGCACAATGTTGAATAAGAGAGGTGATAGAGGGCATCGTTTTTCTGGTTCCCATTCTCAAGGGAAATGCTTTCAAAGTCTCTCTGTTTAGGATGATGTTGGCTGTTGGCTTTGTATAACTGTCCTTAATTATATTTAGGGATTTCCCATCTATTCTTATTTTGTTGACAGTTTTTATCATGAATGGGTGTTGAACTTTGTTGTATGCCTTTTCTGCATCGAGTGATAAGATCATGTGGTTCTTGTACTTTGTTTTATTTATGTGATGGATTACATTGATTCTTTTTCTAATGTTGAACCATCCCTGCATACCTGGTATAAATCCCACTTGGTCATGGTGAATTATTTTTTTGATATGTTGCTGAATTCTGTTGGCTAGAATTTTGTTGAGGAGTTTTGTATCAATGTTGGTGAGGAATATTGGTCTGTAATTTTATTTTTTTGTGATGTCTTTACCTGGTTTTGGTATCAGGGTTATGCTGGCTTCATAGAATGAGTTTGGGAGTATGCTTTCCTTTTTTATGCTCTGAAATACCTTTAATAGAAGTGGTGTTATCTCTTCTCTGAAAGTGAAGTCATCCGGGCCAGGGCTTTTTTTTTGTTGGGAGTTTTTTAATAACCTTTTCAATCTCTTCTTTTGTTATGAGTTTATTTAGTTGTTCTACCTCTGTTTGTATTAATTTAGGTAGGTAATGACTTTCTAGAAATTTGTCAGTTTCCTCTAGGTTTTCAAGTTTTTGTTAGAGTACAATTTTTCATAGTAATCTGTTATGATTCTTTTAATTTCAGTTGGGTCTGTTGTGATATCACCCATCTCATTTCTTAGATGGGTTGTCTGCTTCCTCTCCTGTTTTTCTTTTGTCAGTTT
>NW_004443939.1:33736892-33772121 GCF_000243295.1 Trichechus manatus latirostris | reverse complement strand
GCTCCTATGACTTTCTATTGAGTTGTCTAATTCTGAAATTTTATTGTTAATCTTCTGGATTTCTGATTGCTGTCTCTCTATGGATTCTTGCAGCCTATTAAATTTGGCATTATGTTCTTGAATAACTTTTTAAGTTTCGCTACTACTTTGTGTGTTTTTTGGCCATTTCTGCATTTTGGAAAATTTCCTTTCTAATTTCTAGAAGAGTTCTGTATATTAATCTTTTGTATTCTACCTCTGGTAATTCCAAGAAATTCTCTTCCTCCAGAGAATTTATTGATTCTTTATTTTGGGAGCTTGCTGAAGCCATCATGGACTGCCTCTTTATGTGATTTGATATTGACTGTTGTCTCCGAGCCATAAAAAAAGTTATTGTAATATTAGTACATATTTGTTTAGTGAGTCCTAGCTTCATGTTTTGTTTTGTTTTGATATGCCCTAATAGGCTGCTCATGTGCTGTCTTTGAAGCTCTAATGTCCTGTCACCAGGTAGTTAGTTGTGTAACTAAGTATGTACACACAGGAGTCTGTTAAATTTTCCTATATGGGTTCAGCTCGGGTGTCCAGGCAGTTGGTCACCAAGTGTGTGATGCAGGCTGTCACCTATAGTCTTAGAGAGGCATAGGTGATTGGTGTAGGCGCAGGTATCTGGCTGCAGTAGGGGGTTACGTGCTGAGCCAGGCAGGGGGCGGACGGCTGCCCCAGAGAGTCTTAAAGGAAAGTGTGTCCCTATTCTCTAGGGTGAGTAGGTAGGTGAATTTTGCAGCCGGACTATGAGCACCCCACTCTGTTGGGTGTAAAGACTCGAGGGAACCACTAATTCTTGGACCCGTGTAGCAGGTGGCTAGATGGCATAGTTGGAGCCACCAGTCCTCAAGCCCTTGGCGTGGATCGGTAAAGGTGCCTGCTCAAAAGGCAGGGCTGTATGGAGGGTCACAAATCTGCCACTTCACAGCTGAAACAGTTGAAGTTAGACTTCAGATGTTTACCCTGTTATACTGTGGTAGTGAGGGCTTATGCTATTGAGATGGATCCCCACAAGTCTATACAGTGGTGGAAGGCACTGAAAGTCTGTGGACTTCTGACGCCTGTGCCTAGCAAAGGAGCTGTGCCAACCCTGAGTTCCTGGTTTAGGGGAGCCAGTAGCTTATTTGTTCCTTCTCCAAGGCCAAGAGAATGGTTCAGGGCACCTTTTGGGATCTACCTCTGGCCCAGGGGATTCAAACTTTAGAAGGCTGGACTGGTGCAGATCGGGGAGGAAGGAGGTAAAACGGAGACAGTTTTTTCACAAGTGGGCTTTTTTTTTGTTTGTTTTTTTAAATCCCCGTGAAAGGCTGGATGCATGTACTTATCTTTAGCCACTTGGGAGCTGCTTTTCACTGATTCGGAGTGTTCAAGCAGAATCTCTGCTGCTGGATCTCTCCTGATGTGGAAACTGCCTCCTGAGCGGGTGCAGAGCTGTTTGCCTACTTCACGGCATACCTTGGAGCCAGTCAGCGCTGAAGAGCTGGAACTGAGTCTGGTCTGGCACTTGTTGCTTCTTCAGAACCTTCTCCCTCTACCGCCGCCACTTTGCCTTTTTCAGGGCTCCTAGATACTCATATACAATCAAATCACTTGTTTTTCCAGGTCTTTGTTGTAAGAAGGATATAGGAAGCCATCTGACTACTCTGCCATCTTGGTCCCGCCCTCCTGAATTCCTTATTTTACACTTCTGATAATAATAATTTTTGTCGAATTTGAGACTAGTGTTTTACAATTTATTTTGCACAAGTATCTATCTTTCATTCAATTACGTGTAACTAAAGCTTTGAGGAGGCAAGGTTCTGAGCACTGTTCTCTAACTGGTTTCTATGAGAATATGTATGAATAATCCAGGTCATTTCCACAGGCATTCAGATGGCATCATTCATTTTCTATGGGTGCTGTGTACTTGTTCCACTCACATTGCTGAAGTTGATCCAATTCTAGGAAAATACAAGAAAGTGTCATAAAATGGCATCTGACATACTCACAGTTTGCCTCAAAATTTCAAGCAGTAATAAGACTGCTAGAATGAAGATTCCATCGTGTGGCATCAGCCACACCATGGGTGCTAAGTTCATCGAATCAGAGCCTGAATACATGAGACACTCTCAGAGTATTAGCACATGGAAAATAACTTTTATTACTTACAGAAAGAAGCAAACAGCATACCAGAACAACTGCAGACTTATTTTTGAGCAGGTCCCTCCATGACTCGAACAGTTTGCTCAAGTGGAAATAATGACTCTTCTACATGTACCTCACTTTGTACTGTAAGTGAGAGACTTAAAGGGCCTTTTGTCAGCAGATTCCCCCTGACTGGGTAGGCTAGTTAGGTGGGCTGAAAACTCTTCTACGCATGCTTCCACTTGGCACCGTAGGCAAAGAACACCCAAAATCCTCCCTCCAGCCATTTTTATACCACAAGATCTACGTGATTCACTACATAGGAAGCAATAAAGATTTTCCAGCCTGATCACTAGAGGAGAGGACTAGTTAGACATTTTGGTGCCAACCCAGAATGGATCTCTTTAACCTTGCTGACAAACATCAGCCTCAGAGTGTTGGGGGTGGTGATTGGTCATGCCCCCCTCCCTTCATGAAGCTTGTAGCCAGGTGATGAGTCGGGGACTCCCAACACATTTGCACATGTTTAGGTGTTGTCTGGCTATTTTAGAAAAACCAAGGCACCTTGATTGCTTGAGAATTACAGGGAGTCCCTGGGTGATGCAAACAGTTTGTGCTTGGCTACTAACTGAAAGTTTGCAGTTCGAACCCATCTAGAGATGTCTCAGAAGAAAGGCCTGGCAATCTGCTTTCAAAAGGTCACAGCCTTGAAAACTCTATGGAGCATTTCTACTCTGCACTTTAGGGGTCTTCATAAGTCAGGATTGACTTGATGGCAACTGTTTTAGAAAGGAGCCCTGGTAGTGCAACAGTTAAGTGCTTGGCTGATAATCGAAAGGCCAGCAGTTTGAACCCACCAGCTGCTACGTGGTAGAAGAGACCTGGTGATCTGCTCCCATAAAGATTACAGCCTAGAAAACCCTATCAGAAGTTCTATTCTATTATATAGAGTCACTGATAAGTTGGAATCAACTCGACAACATTCAACAACAACATTTTCAGAAACCAGAGACAAAAGACAAAATGGAGTTCTTCGTCTTACATTACAGAAGAGAGTGCAGTGGTTATCTAAAACCACTCTCTGATGCATACTTCGCCTATAAAACACACCATTACACCAAGACAATGAAAAAATAAACATCTTAGTGTTCAATTAATTTAGAAAACTTTGCACACTATACAATTCTGTCTTGGTTATCTAGTGCTGCTATAACAGAAATACCACAAGTGGATGACTTTAACAAACATGTTTATTCTCTCACAGTCTAATAGGCTAGAAGTCCAAATTCAGGGTGCCAGCTCCAAGGGAAGCCTTTCTCTCTCTGTCGACTGTGGAGGAAGGTCCTTGTCATCAATCTTCCCATGGTCTAGGAGCTTCTCTGTGCAGGAACCCTGGGTCCAAAGGACACTCTGTGCTCCCAGCGTTGTTTTCTTGGTAGTATGAGGTCCCCATGTCTCTTTGCTTGCTTCTGTCTTTTATATCTCAAAAGAGATTGGTATAAGACACAATTGAATCTTGTAGATCTCATCAACATAACCGCCACTAATCTAGCTCATTAACATCATAGTGATAGGATTTACAACACATAGGAAAATCACATCAGATGATAAAATGGTGGACAATCACACAATACTGGGAATTAGGCCTAGCCAAATTGATACACATTTTTTTGGGGACACAATTCAATCCATGACCCCTTCCATTGGAGAATCACAAGACATAATTAAGTCTTGGAGATATTCTGAAGAGTGAGGAAAACACTGTTTACTTGCATAATCTAGTTTCCTACACAGATTTGATCATAAGTCCATTTTTCTCTTTAATTCCTGTTTATTTGTATCCCAAAGAATAAAGTCTCTAATAAAGTGGCTAGGCACCCTCTGTATGAACACCTAAAGATTTTCCAGAAAGATTTGATTTATTAACAAGTTTTTCCTTATACTGAACTGGAACGCTTCCTTGTCACCTTCACTTATTGTTACCATACACTCTAAAGGCATAATGAATATCAACCTATGGCTACATTCTAAATATTTGAAGTCAAGGAGAAAATTAATGTCAGGTCTATGACTCTTGTCTTGAAAATTAAACATCCTCAGACATTCCTTCTATGCCACAGTTTCAAGAACGTTCCCCATCTTTGACTATGCTCCAGTTTATCACCCTCCCTCTTAAGGGTGACATTAGAGAAGGATACAGTACCCCAATGTGCTTGAACAAAACACAGCAGAGTTAGACTATCACCTTGCTCCCCCCATGGAGAAGTCATGAGGCAGTGGTGTTTCAATGGCAGAATTTTTGCTTTCTATATGGGAGACCTAGGTTTGATTCCCAACTAATGCACCTAATGCACAGTCACCACTTGTCTGTCAGTGGAGGCTTGTGCGTTGCTATAATGCTGAATGGGTTTCAGTGGAGCTTCCAGACTAAGATAGACTAGGAAGAAATGTCTGGTGATCTGTTTCCAAAAATCAGCCAGTGAAAACCCTATGGATCACAGTAGTCTGATCACCACCATTCATGGGGATGACACAGGGCTGGACAGCATTGTGCATGGGGTTGCCATGAGTCAGGAGCTGACTTGATGGCAGCAAAAAACAACAACATGGGGAGCTGAGTAATTTATCATTTGGTCAGAGATCACTTGCTCTGCTTTTGCTGAAAACAACTTGTAACAGATGTCTAACGTGGTAGGCAGAAGTCTAAGAGCCCCAACGTTTTCCTGCCCTCCTGGTGTTCATGCTTTGCACACTCCCTGGAACTATTAATAAGATGGATTTTTCTCCCGTAATTAGGTTATGTTATGTCACAGTTGACCGTAAGAGCTGACATAATCACACAAGTCCTTTAAAGCCAAGAGTTTTCTCTGCCTGCTCACAGAAGAGCAGGAAGAAGAGGAAAGGGCCACATGGCAAGAAATGTAGACCACCTTTAGGAGGTGAGAGTAGCTGCTGGCTGATAGCCAGTATGGAAACAGAACTCAGTCCTAAAACAACGAGGAACTGAATTTGGCCAACAACCTGAATGAATTTGGAAGTGTGTTCTTTCCCAGAGCCTCCAGATGAAAACTCAGCCCTGCTGACACCATGATTTCAGCCATGAGAGACCCTGAGCAGAGCACATGGTCACACTGTGCCAGATTTCTGGCCTACAGAACTGGAAGCTAATAAGTGGTTGTTGTTTTAAGCTGTTAAGTGCATGGTAATTTGTTATATAGCAAGAGAATACTAATAAATCCAGATAACCAAAGCCCACCATCTTTACCATATTGTGCTTCCATATTGTTTTGTGATGGAGGTCAGCAAAGCATTTTCCTTTTTTACCTAACAGCTTTAAGTATACTACATAAATAAATATTACCCGTAAACCTCCTTTTCTTTGTCCCCAGTAAGATGCTACCAGTTTTCAGCCATTCTCAGATTCATGGATTTCCCACACACATTCAAATCTTTTGAACATAAAGATAATATCTTTCTTTCTACACTTTCTTTGGACTTTTTCATTATAATATGCCCCTCTAATTCTGGATTCTAAGTTTGAGACATATGATATAAGTGATTAAATATTTATAATAGTTATATCTTTTTATACTAGGTTCATAAGTTATTCTGATGATTACGCAGACTCTAGTTTTAGTATGTTGATTGGTCTCAAGTATTGATTATGACCTCTTTTCTCATTTGATTTTTCCTATGAATTACCAGGTATCTTTTCCATTATCTTTCTGACTCACATCCTTTGTCCTTATAACAACAAATCAAAAACAAAATCCATTACTTTTGAGTAGATTCTGACTCATAGAAGTTACCTCATGTAAAAACTGATATTAAATAGTTCTTCCATTACTTCTGTATTTTATTTTTAGGGTAATCATTTCATATACCACTCATTCTCTGACCAGCCATTTTAGTCCCTCATTACAATATTTGCAGCCAAGGTCTAAGACAGTTTTATCTGTTCTATGGTACCCTCTGCATAGATACCTCTTCACTGCTCATAATCTCCTTTCTCTTCCAGAGTCCCAACCTTAAAATGGATGAAAAGGTGGAGTTGTTACCTGGGGCCCTATATCCTTCAGTATTATATTCCTGAAGCTATTTGTTAACCATGTTTTGTTGGTTTTCCTTGTCCTGCATATATAAGCAGTTGTATACAGCTGGCAGAGGGTATGGTGGGCTTCAGAAGCCTTAGAAGCCCACAATATCCCATAAACCATCTTAAAGAAGCGGCAAACTCCTGAAAGTACACGTCATTACAGAGAAGAGTTATTACAACCTTCTAGGTTTTTTCCATAAAACTCACTCTTCCTTCTCAGTCTCCTTCATTGGCTCCTCCTCTTCTACTGGGTTTGGTACCTACCTCCCACTATGAGCTCATTTTGGACTGGGACTTACACTTGTACAGGAAGGAAGGACCTTATACTTTGGGTCACATTTATGCACTTGGCTGGCTAGCATTATGTTATTAAACAGCGAAATGCTCTGCTCTTCCTTTTATACTTTTAATAGAATTTAACAGATTATACTTTGAAAATATGATTCTAACTTCCTGATTAATATCTAATGCCACCACTTGTCTGTCGGTTTGTTGTACTATAGTGGTTTGCATGTTCTGTGATGCTGGAAGCTATGCCACCAGTATTTCAAATACCAGAAGGGTCACTCATGGTGGACAGGTTTCAGTGTAGCTTCCAGACTAAGACAGACTAGGAAGAAGGGTCTGGTGATTTGTTTCTTAAAAAAAAAAGAAAGAAGGAAATGGCCAGTGAAAACCTTATGAATAGCAGTGGAAAATTGTCTGATACAGTGCTGGAGGATGGCTCCTGAGGTTGGAAGGCACTCAAAATATGACTGGGGAAGAGCTGCCTCCTCAAAGTAGAAAATCAAAAAACCAAACCCTTTGCAGCTGAGTTGATTCCAACTCATAGTGACCCTATAGGACAGAGTAGAACTGCCCCATAGGGTTTCCAAGGAGCAGCTGGTGAATTTGAACGGCCTGCCTTTTGGTTAGCAGCTGTACCTCTTAACCACTATGCCACCAGCGTTTCCTAAATGATGTGGATGGAGTAAATCTTTCAGGACCTTCATTTGCTAATGTGGCACAACTTAAAATGAGAAGAAACAGCTGCAAACATTGATAACTGAAATGTGGAATGTATGAAATGTGAATCTAGGAAAATTGGAAGTCACAAATGAAATGGACTATGTTATGCCAATTGACCTAGATGTCCCCTGAAACCACGGTCTCCAGCTCTCAGCCCCAGTAACTTGGTCCCTTAAGATGTATAGATGTGTCTAGGAAGCTTCTATGACTTTGCCTTGGTCAAGTTGTGCTGCCTTCCACTATACTGTGTGTTGTCTATCCCTTCACCGAAGTTAACTTGTCTACTATCTAGTTAATGATTTCCCCTCTCCTCCCTCATAACCATTAAAGATTGTTTTTTTCTGTGTGTAAACCTTTTCTTGGGTTTTTATAATAATGTTCTCATACAAGAGTTATCCTTTTGTGATTGACTTATTTTACTCAGCATGATGACCTCCAGATTCATCCGATGTTTCACGGATTCATTGTTCTTTATCATGGCATAGTATTCCATTGTGTGTATGTATTATAATTTGTTTATCCATTTATCAATTGATGGACACTTAAGCTGTTTCCATCTTTTTGCTATTATGAATAATACTGCAAAGAACATGGGTGTGCATATGTCTATTCATGTGACAGCTCTTATTTCTCTCAAATATATTCCTAGGAATGGGATAGCTGGATTGTATGGTATTTCTATTTCCAGCTTTCAGCAAAAATGTTCTACATCCTACTTTGTTGAGTAGAGTCTGGGGTCTTAAAAGCTTGTAAGTGGTCATCTAAGATACAGCTACTGGTCCCATCACGTTTGGAACAAAGGAGAGTGAAGAAAACCAAAGACATAAGGAAATGTATGTCCAAAAGACTAATGGACCACATGAACCACAGCCTCCACCAATCTGGGCCTAGAAGAGCTAGATGGTGCCCGGCTACCACTACTAAATGCTCTGACAGGATTCACAGTAGAGGACCCCAAACAGAGCAGGAGGAAAATGTAGAACAAAATTCAAACTCACAAAAGAAGACCACTTACTGGTCTCACAGAGACTGGAGGAAACCTTGAGACTATGGCCCCTGGACACCCTCCTTACTCAGAACTGAAGTCACTCCTAAAGTCCACCTTTCAGCCAAAAATTACACAGGCCTTTAAAACAAACGGTAACACATGTGAGAAAAGTGTTTCTTAGTTCAATCGAGTATACGAGACGAAATGGGCAGCACCTGCCCAAAATCAAAAACAAGAAGGCAGAAAGGGAAAAGAAAACTGGAAGAATGGACAGGGAGAACCTAGGGTGGAAAGGGAAAGAGGGAAAGTGATGATACAGTTCAGAGATTGCAACCAATGTCACAAAACAATATGCGTATAAATTTTTGAATGAAAAGCTAATTCGTGATGTAAACTTTCACCTAAAACACAATAAATTTAAAAAATAAAATAAAATGAGAATCATAGCAAAAAGAAAGTAGAAAATACAAAATATTGAACATAAGAGCAAAAATAAATTAAATAAACAACAAATGTATCATGTTGTTTTTAGGTGCCATCGAGTCAGTTCTGATTCACAGCAACCAAATGTATGACAATTGTTGTTATGCTTGGGCCTATTGTTGCAGCCACTGTGTCAGTCCATCTTGTTGAGGGTCTTCCTCTTTTTCACTGACCCTCTGCTAAATGTACTACAGAGAAATTAAAAAAAAAAAATGAAATGGAGTGCATACAGAGCAATATCCTAGGCATTAGTGAGCCGAAATGGTCTGGTATTGCCATTTTGAATTGGACAATCATATGGTCTATAATGCGGGGAATGACAAATTGAGAAGGAAAGACATCACATTCATTGTCAAAAAGAACATTTCAAGATTTATCTTGAAGTACAACACAGTCAGTGATAGGATAATATCCATACACCTACAACGAAAACCAGTTAATACGACTCTTATTCAAATTTATGTACCAACTACTAATGCCAATGATGAAGAAATTAAAGATTTTTACCAATTTATGCAATCTGAAATTAATCAAACATACAATCAAGATGTGCTGATAATTATTGGTGATTGGAATGCAGAATTGGAAACAAAGAAAAATCAGTAGTTGGAAAATATGGCCTTTGTGATACAAACGATGCCTGAGATCACATGACAGAATTTTGCAAGATGAACGACTTATTCATTCCAAATATTTTTTTTTCAACAACATAAATGAGGACTATACGCATGGACCTCAACAAATGGAATACACAGGAACCATTGGCAGAAAGAGATGATTCGATGGAGAAGCTCAATATTATCGTTTGGAACAAAGCCAGGGGCCTACTGCAGAAAAGACTATCAATTCCTTTGTGCAAGTTAACTTTGAAGCTGAAGAAAATTAAAACAAGTCTATGAGAGCCAAAGTACGACTGAATATCCCACCTGAATTTAGAGACCATCTCAAGAATAGATTTGACACACTGAACACTGATGACTGAAGACCACACAAGTTGGGAATGACCTAAAGGGCATCCCACATAAAGCAAAAGGTCACTAAAAAGACAGCAAAGAAAGAAAAGACCAAAATTGATGTCAGAAGAGACCTTGAAACTTGCTCTTGAACACAGAGTAACTGAAGCTAAATGATGAAATAAAAGAGCTAACAGAAGATTTCAAAGGGCAGCTGGAGAAGACAAAGTAAAGTATTATACTGAAATGTGCAAAGACCTGGAGTTAGAAGACCAAAAGGGATGAACACGCTTGGCATTTCTCAAGCTGAAAGAACTAAAAAAAAAAAAAAAAATTCAAGCCTCGAGTTGCAATACTGAAGAGTTCTATGGGCAAAATATTGAATGATGCAGGAAGCATCAAAAGGAGATGGAAGAAATACACACAGTCACAGTACCAAAAAGAACTGATATACAATCAACCATTGTTGGTAGCATATGATCAGGAAGTAGCATATGATCAATAACTGATAGTATTGAAGAGGTTCAAGCTGCACTGAAAGAATTGGCAAAAAACAAAGCACCAGGAATTAATGGTATACTAATTGAGATGTTTCAACAAACTGATGCAATGCTGGAAGTGCTCACTTATCTATGCCAAGAAATTTGGAAGACAGCTACCTGGCCCATCGACTGGAAGAGATCCATATTTGTGCCCATTCCAAAGAAAGGTGATCAAACAGAATACAGAAATTATCAAATAATATCATTAATATTACATACAAGTAAAATTTCACTGAAGATAATTAAAAATGGCTGCAGCAGTATGTAGGCAGGTAACTGCCAGAAATTCAAGCTGGATTCAGAAAAAGATGTGGAACTAGGAATATCATTTCTGATGTCAGATGGATCTTGGCTGAAAGCATAGAATACTAGAAAGATGTTTACCTGTGCTTTATTAACTATGCAAAGACATTCGACTATGTGGATTATAACAAATTATGGATAACATTACGAAGAATGGGAATTCCAGAGCACTTAATTATGCTCACGTTTAACCTGTATATAGACCAAGAAGCAGTAGTTCGAGCTGAATGAGGGGATATTGCGTGGTTTAAAATCAGGAATGCTGTGCATCAAGGTTGTATCCTTTCACGTACTTATTCAATCTGTGTGCTGGGCAAATAATCCTAGAAGCTGGACTATATGAAGAACAGCACGGCGTCAGGATTGGAGGAAGACTCATTAACAACCTATGATAGGCAAGTAATACAACCTTGCTTGCTGAACGTGAAGAGGACTTGAAGCACTTACTGATGAAGATCAAAGGCTACAGCCTTCAGTATGGATTACACCTAAACATAAAGAAAACAAAAAATTCTCACAACTGGACCAATAAGCAACGTCATAATAAACTGAGAAAATATTGAAGTTGTCAAGGATTTCATTTTACTTGGATCCAAGATCAACACCCATGAAAGCAGCAGTCAAGAAATTAAAAGACGTATTGCGTTGGACAAGTCTGCTGGAAAAGACCTCTTTTAAGTGTTAAAAAACAAAGATGTCACTTTGAGACTAAGGTGTGCCTGACCCAGCCATGGTATTTTCAATTGCCTCATAGGCATGAGAAACGTGGACAACGAATAAGAAAGACTGAAGAAGAATTGGTGCATTTGAATTATGGTGTTGGCAAAGAATACTGAATATACCATGGACTGTCAAAAGAAGGAACAAATCTGTCCTGGAAAAAGTACAAACAGAATACTCCTTAGAAGCAAGAATGGTGAGACTTCGTCTTATGTACTGTGGACATGTTATTAGGAGGGCCATCATACTTGGTAGAGTGTTAGTGAAAGAGAGGAAGATCCTCATCAAGATGGGTAAGTTGTGAGGAAGACCCTCAACAAAATGGATTGATATAGTGGCTGCAACGATGAGCTCAAACATAGTAACGATTGTGAGGATAGCACAGGACTGGGCAGTGTTTCATTCTGTTCTAACAACAACAATATCTAATGGAATTTGCCTTAAATTGCCACATGTTTTCTAGAACTTAAAGTCCCTGGGTGGTGCAAAAAGTTAACAAAGTTTGTTGTCAACTGAAATGTTGTAGGTTTGAGTCCACCAGGATGTGTCTTGGAAGGAAGGCATGGTGATCTACTTCAGAAAAATTAGCCCTTGAAAGTCCTATGGAGCACAGTTCTACTCTGACACACATGGGGTCATCATTAATCTGAATCAACTCAATGGACACTGGTTCTTAGAACTCAGGGAGAACAAGGGCTTTATCTGATTTTCCAGATCACCTCAAGAGAAGTTTTATCTTTGGTCTTGATATCCAAGCATAATTACTGAGTTCAAACACCTCCATTAAACCTTGTCCTACTTCACTGGTATCTATCTTTTGTCACTATTATTATTTTTTTAATTGCCTGGTTACTTTACTCCTGAAAACTTGAATAAGTGGTGTGAATGTGGTATCCATGCATGAATGTGTGGGCTGGTTCTCTTTGATTATCATCTTTTTCCCAAGTATTTATCGATGCTTTCCACTTTGACCGTTCTTGAAATGCATGATAATTTTTTTGCTTTCTCACTACCCTACATATGTAGAAGATACAACTGATTTTTGTCTTTTTCAAATTTTCCAGTTCATAGGCATCTCCATAATTAGTTTAACATTTTTACTAACATCTACTTTCATATTCTTCTTTAATTTCAATTCCAAACAACATATTTTTAATTACATAAATTTTATTGCCCATCAGTACAAATTTTATTCTACTCTCTTTTCATTCCCAACAAGTAAAAGTTAACTGAACTTATTTATACCGCATATATGGCATGTTTTATCTTTCCTTTATGCATTTTAGGCTAACACAATGTTAACTTTAAGCGTAGCAGAATACAGTAGAATGACAAATTAGATGTGATTTAAGCTCTGAAATCTTTAAATGAGAAGAAAATTGCAGATATATAAAAAGAGCTATTGAAAATCTCTTAGAAAGAGATCATTGAAGACAGGCAAACCAGTATTTTCCTTCAACATTGAAAGAGTTGTTTTTTGGTTGAATTTCAGCTTGAATATTGGGACCATGTTGTACTGAAAATAAGTATTTTTAAATGATAAAACTGTGCTCCATCCAGTGATAGGAAATGCCTGGAGGGAAAGCAAAACCAGGTTTCCCATCTAATGCTTACTGGGGCACGTGTGCTCCTTTACCGGAATGGTGGAAAGAATCTTCTGCAGTTAATCGTTTCTCATTCTTCTTCGCTTGTTTACTCTCTACTTTTTTTCCAAAGACAGCTGGATTTATATAATTTAAATATGTGGGTTAAGTGACTTCTCTGTACTAAATGTTCTAATTGGTATACTAGCTATTTGGTTTTGTTAAGTAACCTTAGAATGATGAGACAAAATAAAATATTGTTTATTTACTCTCACGACACAGTTTAAAATTTTCAGTTTTGCTTTCTGTGGAAATGAGAAAACAAAGACAAGGAAAGAGAAAAGAATAAAGAGTGATTGAGCCTATATCCTATGCCAGTGATTCTATATTTATTACACCATCAAATCCTCAAAATAATCTCATAAAAATGCATTATTTTACCATTTTATGGACTTATAGCAAGATCATTCATCAAAGATCACACAACTAATGCACACAGATGATACTCTACTAAAAAGTAGGGTAGTAAGATTCCAAAGCCTGGCTCTCTCCAGAAAGCCACCTGCTTTATGTCATGCATCCTTACTTCTATTGTAAGACAAAGGCTTTTGGGTGAGCAAGTTGAAGATTTTTGGCTTTGTTCACTGTTTCCATGTCCAAGTACAGCAGTTTTCATCTCATTTGTAACGAACAGGAAATTTATTCCTTGTGGCTCTGATTCACTTATACTCTACTCACAGAGATTCGGTGTTCTTTCAAGAGCTGTTTGAACTGCAAGCTAAACGACTTTTGGTTTTTGTTTTAAGTTACTGGAAGTAAAATGTTGTTAAAATAAACAAAATGGAAGCACCTCAAACAATTGGATTAAAAACAAAACTTAAATCCTTAAGTTTACACCCACAATGTGTGCTATTAACTTACTAAAGCATATTTTATTGTTTTTACTTTCGATTGCCTGAAGTTAGCATTATAAACACAAAAAAGTGTTTTTCCTCCCTTAGCCTTTATCACATGCATGTTTGTGTGTGTGTGTGTGTGTGTGTGTGAAGCTTCTGTCTCCTCTTGACAATGCATTGGTATACTATCTGCATAAAAAAATGCCAATAGTTCTAGGGATTTTTTTCCCCTATTCAAATCAGCTTTGTGTGTAAACCCATGATTGAAGCTGTATTTGAGTACACAATATGCATGATTTCATGCGAAGTTAAAGATGTTACTTTTTATCTCACAGTAAGTCTTGTAGCTCAGGAACATTAAAAGTGAACTTTCAAGTTCCCTTACAAAAGATAGTTGAGATTGTAGAGGAAACAAAAATTGGCTGGAAATTACTGAACTAAGGAAATAAATCCCACTCTGTATAGATTGACTTCCTAATGTCACAAGTCAATTTACAAATTATGTAAAAGATAAATCTCTTGCCTCTCATTGCACCAATGTATTTAGCTTAATCACGAGCATCAGTGGAGACAGAGATTGAAAAATAAATTGTTCACTGTCTCCAAGACTAACCCCAAATAGGAAACTTGATAGTCTGCATAAGCTCTATCTCTGGAATATGCTTTTGAAAAGGCATGGCATAATTATATGTAGCATTATAGAGACTTTTGTGTTTATAAATATTTTTGAAAGCCTTTGAAGTTGTTTGTAAATCCAAAGTTTATAAATGACTTGTGAAATCCACAAATTTGCTAAATATGTTTTTGTGTTTTTGTATTATGCTCTGTGATTTTTCTTTCTATGTGGTGTAAGTCAAAGAAAATGATATACAATAAGGCTAGATGGGACTAAAATTTCCAAACAAGAGAAGCATCTGTTTTTCTAATTTAGTTCTGAATTTATGTTGGTTTCACAATTGGTTACACTGAAAACAATGTGGTTCAGATGACAATGACATTGATTACAATTCTATTTTGCACTAAGAGCATTTTTTATACAAGATTGTCGACCCCTTAACTAACAATAACTAAGCCTTTCAGCACCTCTGTAACTTGGATATTGTTTTACTCAATCTGAAGCATGTTGAACTGTAACTTTGCAGCAGCCTGACACAGTTTTCATGAAGCTAGAGAAGGCTAGAATTTTAAAGCCACTGGGTTGCAATTGCTTATCTTTTGATGTACATTTTAAAAAATTTTGAAGCAAGTTACTGTGAATACAGTGTCTGCACTATGTTCGTCTTTCTAGTACTTTGAAATTATTCCTAGCTCAGGGACCATGAGGCGGATGAGCTGTGCCTCTCCATTAATTCCTACTTTCTTTATGTTTCCATGTAGTGTGTTTTGGCTTCCTCTGTTAGTCAGTGGAAGAGGCTATTCTAGGTGGGTAACAAGCCTTCAGAATATCATCCTGCCACACAGATTTTTAATTTCTGTGGTAGTTTCCATCAACTGCTCTAGTCCAGAGTTTCACTTTGCAGAAAATTAAAATATTCATGTTTTCACCTTGATTAAAAAAAAAAAATCTTTGCATGTCTATATTATGTCCAAATAGACTCTGAGTCCCTTCAAGACAGGGAGAAATTTGTGTTCCCTGTGTCCTCATCCATTTATTTGCTTATTCAGTGAATACTTATTGAGTACCTACTATGTGCAGAACAGAGTGCTAGGTGCCTGCTCGTAGGAACAACTAAACATACTTTCCTTGTTAAGGAAGATACTGATTGTTTCAATAATGTGAGAGCCTTGAGGAAAATCCAGTGGAGAGCGAGTTGACCAATGTGCTCTACTAAAATGTTTTCATAAATGTAATTTGTGTCTGTAATATTAAACATTTACATTATGTAATTTCTACAGTTACACAATCTTAGTCCTGCTGACTACCATTTGGTACTTCTCTGTTGAGTGGGAATCTTATTCTTCTGTGGACAGGAAATGCAAAACTCAATCACCTCCTGAGAGTTTTGCTTTTGCTATGATTCTTTCAGGGATTTCATTAGTGTTTAGCTGTGTATTAAAATATCATATTTTTTCCTATAAGTAAGGTAAACTTAATGGTCATTTTTTTTAATGACAAGAACAAGATGGTATAATAAGGAATTAAATGGAGATTATTTCTCAACACCAAAACCAGATTAGGTTTAATGTATTTTTTATCAAATGATATCTTCTACTACAGCAAGGAGAAAGTGTCATTTAAACTCACTGAGAGAGCCAAAAACAGTCTATTACCCAATTCCTTTTCGTGCCATTTTTTACACTAACCATTTTTTACATTAACCTTACCTGAATGACCTTGTAATATGGTAAATAACCAAACCTGATTCTGGAATCAGGCAAACTTCAGGATTAAACCTGCTTTGCCTCTTACAAAGTGTAGAATTGTGGGGAAATAATTTTGTCCATGTAAAACTCAGTTTTGCCATTTGTGAAGTGGGATACTAAACGTAATTTCATGAGTTAATGCATGGGATACTTAGAAAAGAGCCTGGTGCAAAGTAAGCACTTGAGAAATGTTAACTAATTTTATTGGTAATTAGTTTTGAATAAATCAGATTTATATTAAAAGTATTGGAAAAGATGAATCAACTAAAATATAATTTAAAGGTAAATCAGTCAATTATTACTAACTGGTTAGGAAGTAACTGATACCTTAGTAACTCCCAGTCTATCATTATTATGCAGTACCTGTTGTTGTTGCCGGGTGCCATCACATCATTTTATTGAAGTGACTATTAACAGTAAATGTAAGAAATATTTAATCATCACAGCAACACTATGGGGTAGGTGCTGACTTTCCAGGTAAGGAAACTGGGGGTCAACACAAGAAACAATTTTTTTGGGGGGGAAACAAATGCTCTATGAAAAGGGGAAGTCTTGATCGCAGGTATACTAACTTCTAGATACAGTATTCTTTCCAATCGCCCATCATTCTAATTAGCATTATCTAAATATAACTAGCAATTAGGTGGTTCTGTCAAAAAGTTGGTGCTGCTGTAATGGTTATTAAATATTTATTAAATAACAAATAGTGTAATATATAACAGACTTTAATACACACTTTTATAGGTAAATATATTTATGGAGAGTCAACTGTGCCACTATACTAGCTACCAGGAATACTATAAAGAAGAAGACATGTTCTTCATTTACAATGTCATAGAGGAAGGTCATAAATAATCAGGTTATTATAAAACAATATAATAAGTGTAATAAGAAAGGATTTTTATTCCAATATCCACATTTTATAGATGACGAAACTGAGGCTCAATGAGGAAAGTAAGCAGCTGTAAAACAATGCGTAATATGAGGAACAACATGGATTCAAATTAAAATCAGACTGACTATTGCTTAGCCTTTAAAACATTTTTTTTTCAATATATCATGCCTGTAGTCATTGCCAACGATAAGTTTAAAAATCATACAGACAGCTCTTTGAGTGGTCGCATCTTGATTGCATGTGGTTCTAGACAGCTGAGAGACAGATACTGTTTTATGACATGAAACAACTAAAGAAAGTGACAGCCACTCTTGTTTGTATGCTAAACACCATTCCTCATCTTCTTCTTTATTAACAAAAGCCCTATTTTGTTTAGGTGTCTCATACTCATGCTCCTCCGTAGCTCCAGAGAATGAATCAAGGTTGGTCAAAAAAAATCAAGGCAAACCATTGTCCTTCACAGTTTAGACTTCATCCTGTCCTGTAAGTCTGGCAAACAGGCTAAGAAGAAACATCTGCTGGAAGGCATCTGGATAAAATCCATTTAAAGGACACACAGATGGAATGATTCCATTTTATGCCTCTCTACATTTTGTAGCCATCTTGGATCCATAAAAGGTAAACCAACTCACTGAGGAAGACGATCATAAAGAGAGAAAAAGCTTAGATCATTGATCCTGTGAATACACCACTGAATTATCTGACTCTTAAACTACTCTACCTCTAGACTTTTTGTTATATGAAATAATAAACTTTATTTATTTCTTAAGTAACTTTGTGTTGGATTATTTTATTGTTGCAGGAAAGAAGAGTGAAAGGCATTATTGTGGGATTACTCACACAGAAGCTTAAAAGTGTTTTCTTTTTCTCTCCTTGAATTTTTCTCCTGTTCCACTTCCCTCTTAATACCACAATATTTTAATGAGAAGTACATTTTACAGCCATTTTGGAAGGTCTGAAATGAAGTTAAATTCTTTTGTTGAACTCAACTTTAGATGTCACACGTTGATAAGTGTGAATGTCCATTCATATTTGATGCAGGCCACATGTCCAAGGAAACTCCCTTTCAACTGATCGGCTACTCACAGCAGATCCCATCATGGGGGTAGTCACATTATATCAAATCTCAACATAGAAGCAAGCATATCAACATATGACTGCCAAACCACTGAGAATCATGGCCTAGCCAAGTTAACACACAATCTTAACCATCACAGAAAATAAAGCAACTGGAAGGAAAGAAGGAATGGTGTCATGGAAGAAAAAATGAGAGTTATCAGGAAGGATGTTGGGTGGATGTCTACAGATTTTGCCTGCCCATCGTTTCATTTGGTAGGAGAGCTCCCTTACCTATGAGGAAACCATCCCTTGTGTTCTGCTTCCCTCCTCCTTCTCCTTTCCACACATACTTCAGCATCTTGGTTAATTATTTCATAGCAGTTATTATATCCATCCATCCCTGATAACAATGATTGGTTCAAATATAGTCATGTGGCTTAAATTCAATCTATTTCTCCCAGATATTTAAATTTTGATTGATTTCACACACAGACATTATAGTGAGAGCTGAATCATTCCAATACCAGAGTTCAAAAGAGTCTGTTATGAGATCTTAATTGAGATCTATGGCCCAGTCTTGATCCCTGTACTTCTTCAGCCCTCATGGTTCTGCCTTTCCTTAGATTCTGTGAGTTAACCAGTAATCTTCCAATTAATTTTCTTTCCTGTTGTTGATTTAGGCCACTTGGCATTGATTTCTGTTGCTCGCAACCAAAAAACCCTAAGTAATGCTAAGGGTGTTCCGTGAAACATTCTAACAAATAGTTTTTTCAGTGGAGGTGAAGTGGAGGACAATTAAACTTCCTCTCTCAGGTAAAGACTTTGGCAAAATTTTAAAACAGCAGCAAAGCATCTGATGAACCTATTACCTGTTGTATCTTGGGAATTAGACCATGTGCTAATGAAGCTGGATCTTTAGTACACTTGGTATCAAAAATGTCGGTATGTTCAAATGTGTAGGTTTCTTTGTGTGATCTTCAATAGGTTCTAAAAAAGGAAACATTTCAGTCTGAGCCGGTTCATGTGAAAGCAGAAGAAAAAGGCTCGTGAGCCTAAGGGAGACCAGTTATGACCTTGGCTAGCAATCCATGTTGGATGAGAATCTACTAATCATTTCCTTTGTTGAAGGGAAAAGCCAAATTCTCCGCCCTCAGTAAAACCAATGCAGGAGCAAAAAGATTTAGTGAAAATAAATTTGGAAACAACAAAGAGCTATAAAAGATAGTGGGCTGAACTGATTAGCTAGTCTTCTACCACAGACCTCCAGTTCTATATCTTCTGCTTGATAAATGATAGTGATTATCACTAATGTAAAAAACAAAACAAAACAAAAACCCTCTATTGCTGTGTGGCCTAGTGGCACATGGTAAGATTATATATATTTTCTCCTGGGGTAGACATAAGGTGGCATTTAGATTCATAGAATTTGACTTATCAAGAATTCTGAGTTTGGTCACTAACCTAAGAGTCTTCAAAATACAAAAAACATAGCAGTTGTCTAAAGTCATAAGGAAGTTATATTGTCAGTGAATCCTAAATCCTGACAAAGAGAGGCTTGTGTTTGCTCGATGCCTCTACTATTTCTGAGTTCCCCAACCCCAACCAACAGAAATTGCAAAAGCAATAAAGTCTCCAGAAGAGAAATATTTTCCATTCCCCCTCTCTGATGTAGCAATAGAGGACTATGGGTAAGGAGAAGCCTCTTAAGGAGCAAAACTGCAGACAGCCAGAAAATTTGGCCAAGAAACTCATTCCTTTGTCAGGGCAGAGAAATTTTGCTATACTCGATCTGCTGAATATGCTATATGCTCTCACCCATGACTATGGTATTGTTATCTTCCATTTTCAAACTTTTTTTTTAGATTACCTTGTTCTCTCTCTATCATTATATGTTGGGCTTTAGGCTGCAAATGACAGACGATTCCAACTCAATAACAGAAGATTTCAACTCATACTAGCTTAAGCAAAAAGGATAGCTACTTCACTTAACAGAATATGAGATTTCAGAGCTGAATGACTCTGTTGCTCAATATAAGATTGAGGATGAATGTCCTTCTTATCTTTCTATTATATTTTCCTCATGTGTTGGCCTTTATGCTGACCTCGTGAGAGCTGCAGTATTTCCAGATATGGAATCCAGATATAGAAACGTTAAGAGCAAGAAAGAAGGTTGTTTCTTCTCTCTATAGAACAAGAAATCTTTCCCAGAATCTTACCTGCCCCAAACAAATTTCCTTTTTTGTTTCCTTTGCCAGAGTTGAGGCACATACTCAAACCCAAGCTTTAGTCAATCAGGATCATCTCTGCAGCTGGGAATGGGGTTACTTTCCTCTGAGTCATAGAGGGAAGGGTGGATACTTCAACAAAATTGGGGTTCAATGGAAAAGAATAAGGAGATAAATGGATGTGTACTACTATGATAAGTGCCAGAACATGTGAGGCTACCATATCTAGCCTGACTAAGATGAAATCATGTAACCTGGATATATATCTTGGTCTTAGAGCAGGGTACAGTAACTTGTTAAGGTTTTTATTTTCTCCCTTAAGGAAGGGATTGCATGCATTTTTAGTTGCGTGTGACATTATGTTAAATATTAGCCTTTAAAAAAATTTATGCCTAGAGAATGAGAGGTGGCTGGCAAAGTGGTGGGATGCAGTTGTCGTCGTTTTTTTCTCTTAAATTCCTAACTAACATTCTTTCTCCCTTTATCTTGTGACAGAATCCCTGTTTCATCAGAGAATATATTTTGTGTTATTTGGGTGACTGACTGCTCTTGTTTCACTGTTATGATCAGCATGATCTTCTCTGACACTTATGCCACAGGCAGAAGAGTTTTCCTTTTAACATTTTTTTTTTTTTTTCATTTCTAAAAGGGATTTCTAAGTTGTCAGGAATTGCATTTAGAGCTCTGGTGGTGGTGTTGTGGATGTGATGTCTGCCATCATGTCGATTCTGTCTCATAGGGACCCTATTTGACAGAGTAGAACTGCCCCGTGGGGCTTTCTAGGCTGTCATCTTTTTTTAGCTTTGATTTATTTTTGTGACTTCCCTACCTGGATTGATATCTGGTTCCTCTGTCCTGTGTTCTAGTCTTGGGTTGTTATCTGATGTTACTGATTTTCTAACCGGAGGACTCCTTTTAGTATTTCTTGTAATTTTGGTTTGGTTTTTGCAAATTCCCTAAACTTCTATTTATCTGGAAATGCCCTAATTTCACCATCGTATTTGAGAGACAGTTTTGCTGGATATATAATTCTTGGCTGGCAGTTGTTTTCCTTCAAGGCTTTATGTATGTCATCCCATTGCCTTCTTGCCTGCATGGTTTCCGCTGAGTAGTCTGAGCTTGTTCTTATTAACTATCCTTTGTAGATGACTTTTCGTTTATCCCTAAGGCTATCACCTTTATGGGAGCAGAATGCCAGGCCTTTTCTCTCGCGGAACAGCTCATGGTTCAAACCACCGTTTGGTTAGCAGCAGAGCACTTGGCTATTGTGCCACCAGGGCTCCTTAGAGCTCTGGTAGCCATCATAAAAGCCAGATGGAAACGGTTTTAGAAGAAACTGTAAAGACTTGATGACCTTGTTTGAAACCTTAGATCCTATGCTTGAAGACAGTTTACCTGTGTGTTTTAATTATCCGAACAATGGATATCCTTTCTTTGCTTAACATAATTTGAGTTGGGTTTCTGTAACTTATAACAGAATCCTGACTGATTCAGATACAGTGGTCAACAGTGCCAATGACACAAAGATGTTGAGTGAGATAATGACTGTAATAATCAACTTAGGATAAAATGTGCTGCTGTAAGCAATAACTCCTAAATTTCAGGGGCCTACAAAACCAGGGTTGATTTCTTGTTTGCAATATATGTCCATTGTGGGTTAACTGTGTCTCTTCTCTATGTCATCTTCTTTCTGGGTTTCAGGTTGACAGTGTAGATACTTCCTGGTACAATGTGGAGCGAAGAAGAGAGAACTTGCAAGCCATGAGCTGCCTCTTACGATTTCTGCTTAGAAGTCATTACTTCCTACCTGACTGAATTGGTCAGAGCAAGCAGCAAGGCTACTCTTGAATTTGAATTACATTTCTTTCCCAAGGAAGAGCAATGGATGTCAAATGGCCCAACCTGATTTCAGTTGGACAGAGAAGAACACTGCTCACTAGAGTAGCAGTGAATATTCTGAAATACAATGTATTCTACCACAGGACTACATGATGGTTTTAAAACATTTCTGTAATTTCTTTGACTCATTTCTCATGAAAATACAGAGTCTAATTCCCATTCCCTTGAATATGGGCCAGACATAGCAACTTGCTTCTAATGAATAGAATGTGGTAGAAGAGATATTCATGATTTCTCATCTCTCTCTCTTGGAATGCTTACCATTGGAATCCAGCCACTGTGTTGTGAAGCAGCCCAGGTTACTTGAAGAAGCCAAGTACAGGCGTTCTTGCCAGAGCTCCAGATACAATTCCAGGATGTGAAAAAGCCCAGGCTACATTAGAGAGACCATGTGTAGGTGTTCTAGCTACAGCTTCAGCTGAGGTTCCAGCTAATGGCTAAAATCAACTGCTACACATTTGAGCGACCAAATCTTCAGATGATTCTGGTCCTCTGCTTTTGAGCTGTTCCAGCTGACGCTGAATGGAGCAGAGATGAGCTGTTTCTGCCAAGCCCTGCCCAGCCTTGCCCAAATTGCTAAACCATGAGCAAAAGATCTGTTGTCATTGTTTCAGTCACTAGATTTTGGGTAGCTTGCTATGTAGCAATGGAAAACTGGAATAGATGGAAAAGATTATATTTCCTAATTTGAAAATTAGATACTGAAGATGAGTGGAAGGGGGAAATTGTGGTGAGAAAATGAGGAATGAAAGGTAAAACAATGTAGAGAACTGGCTAAAATTAAGCATGTCCTGGAAATAGGCTGACTCTACATCACAGGTCACCAGGGAGATTCCTGGTTTATGCCTGTGTTCTGGGTAAAATTATTAATATTCCTCTATTCATTTGCAAATATATTTTGCTTTGAATGATAAATTATGTGGTTATACTGCTTAAAGACCTTTCGTGATTTCGACTTCTTCTTGGCTGTAGAGACAAAATTCTCACAATTCTTTTTCCTACCTGCATTCTGGCCAAATCAATTTTCTTCTATTTTCTCAGATGTACCTCAATCTTTTGCATCTATGCCTTTGAATATTCCATTCCATCCTTATATTTTTTTGTCTTACTTTATTTTCCAAGGTGATCCTATGCATTCTTCAAACCCAGCTTGTGAATACTATCCTTCCCAGGGTACCTCTCTCCCTAATCACAACTCACAGCCTGGATTAGATGCCCTGTTGGTGGTCCTCCTGCAGTCAGTGCAATTCTACACTTCCATAACATTTTGTTTTATGTTCCTTCTCTCCATCAGAAAACCCCATTGCCATCAAGTCGATTACTCATAGTGACCCTATAGGACAGAGTAGATATGCCTCATATGGTTTCCAAGGAGCATCTAGTCAATTTGAACTGCTGACCTTTTGGTTGGCAGCCTGAACTGTTAACCACTGCACCACCAGGGCCCCCTTGAGGTCAGAGAAGGTTGCATTCGCCTTTGTTTTCCCAGAGCCTAGACCAACAGGACAGAGCCCTGGTGGCACAATGGTTCGGTGTTCGGCTGCTAACCACAAGGCTGGAGGTTTGAACCCACCAGCAGCTTTGTAGGAGAAAAGACCTGGCAATCTCCCGTAAAGATTACAGCCTAGGAAACCTTATGGAGCAGTTCTACTCTGTCATACAGGGTCTCTATCAGTTGGACTCGACTTGAGACAGCCAACAATAGACCAATACCCGGCTTCAAAATTACAAGCATTGTTAGGTACTCTACAAATGCTTGTTGAATGAATAAAGAAATCAGTTGGTATAGACTATCTGCTCTAGAAGATTTCCTGTGGAAGGAATGAGTGAGGGTGATCGAGGGTGCAATAATTAATGTTAACATTAATTAAGCTCTTAACATTAATATGCCAAGTACTGCTTTATGTGCTTTATACTTTTTTAGCTCATTGAGTCTTCAAAATAATACTTTAAAATAGCTAAAATTATTATTACCATTTTACCAATGATGAAACTGAGGAACAGAGAAGTTAAATAACTTGCCTTAAATTATACAATTAATAAGTGTCAGAGCAGAACTCAGATCCTAGTGGTCTGACTTCTTACCTAGATCCATTAACCACTACTTTATACTACCTCTCTTGAACATGAGGAAAATAAATGCAAGGTCCAATTATTTTTGAATTTTTTATTTAAATATTTATATGCTGAGGAGAAAAATTTAAAACCACCAGAATGTTTGTGTGATTTTTTTTTCCCCGACTAGTTTTATTTAATGCCATTTGCATGGCTTATTTGTACTTTAGCGAGCTTAAAACTTAGCCTGTCAATTATATTCCATAAGACCAAATGTGTCTGTTGTATGCTGACATATTAGAACATGTCAAAGTAAATCAAATTATAAATCAGGTAAATATTGCTATTAACACTGGTATAAAGTTAGTGATGTTTTAATATGCTATAAAACATTTTCATCTTCTGAATTGTGGCCCTGGTGTGAAACTAAGCGAATGTGGCTGTGTTAGCTGACTATTAGCTTTTGTGACTAAGCCTTTGATTAAATTAAACAACAACAAAAACAAACCTAAAGGTCCATATACTCTTAAAGCAAACCAAACTAATTAGCAGCAAATTCATTTGAATTTAATGACTGGGCTAAACTGACTAGTTAACTGCTGTCATACGTTTTTGTCAGCTGTCCTGGAGTTGGCTCTGACTCCACGGTAACTCCATGTACAACGAAAGGAAACATTGCCTCCGCCATCTTCACTATCATAGGTATACTTGAATCTACTGTGTGGCCACTTTGTATTTTGAGTGTCTCCCAACCTAGGGGGCTCATCTTTCAGCACTATATTGGACAATATTCTGTTGTGATTGAAAGGGTTTTCATTGGCTAATTTTTGAAGTAGATTGCCAGGCCTTTCTTTCTAGTCTGTCTTCTCCTGGGAGCTTTGCTGAAACCTATTCACCACGGATGACCATCCTAGTATTTAAAATACTGGTGGTGTAGTTTCCATCATTGTAGCAACATACAAGCCACCACAGTATGACAAACTGACAGATGGGTGGTGATCTGTCATATGTTGCTGTTGTGTGCCGTCGAGTTGATTTTGACTCATTGCGACCTTATAGAACAGAGTAGAACTGGCCCATAGGATTTCCTAGGCTGAAATCTTTATGGGAGCAGATCACCAGGTCTTTCCATCTTTTCTCCTGCAGAGCTACTGGTGGATTCAAACCGCTTACCTTTCAGTTAGCAGCTGAGTGCTTTAACCATTGCGCCACCAGGTGCTGTCATATAGAAAACTTCAATTTACTTTTTGACTTTGTAATCCTTCAGCACTTCCCCGAATCCCAAGATGACTTTTGAACAAACTCTTTGGTGGAACGTCTCTTGAATTGTTTGAAAAAAAAGCATTTTTTCACTGTGACAAATAATGGCATAAATAAGAATTTACATTTTGAGACTTTTTCCCCATTTTTAATTTTATAAGTTTACAGAGTTATAGATACTTTGGTAGATGATTATATTTCGATAGAGACATAAACTGAAAGTATGTATTTTAAGAAAACATCTTCATTTTTTACTTAAAATAAAAATTTTCCATATCATTAGATACTTTTCAAAAGCTATAAAGTAGAACATTTTATAGGTGCATTCAATTAATTAAAATATTCCTCTATTGTTGTGTATTTGAGTCATATTCAACATTTATTTTTATAATCACATAGTGGTAAAATCACTATGCATAAAGCTTTGTTCACGTTTCAAATTGTTGTTGTTAGGTGTCGTCAAGTCGGGCCTGACTACAGTGACACTATGTAAAACAGAATGAAATACTACCCTGTCCTGTGCCATCCTCACAATCCATCCATCTCAATGAGGGTCTTCATCTCTGTCACTGACCTTCCAGTTTACCAAGTATGATGTCCTTCTCCAGGGACTGATTGCTCCTAATAATATGTCCAAAGTATATAAGACAAAGTCTTGCCATCCTCACTTCCAAGGAGAGTTCTGGCTGTACTTCTTCCAAGACAGATTTGTTCGTTCTTCTAGCAGCCCATGGTATATTCAGTATTCTTCTCCAACACCATAATTCATAGGCATCCATTCTTCTTTGGTCTTCCTTATTCATGGTCCAGTTTTTGCATACATTTGAGGCAATTAAAAATACCATGGCTTGGGCCAGGCACATCTTAGTCTTCAAAGTGACGTCTTTACTTTTAACTTTAGAGTTAAAGACTTTAAAGAGTTATTTTGCAGCAGATTTGCCCAATGCAATAAGTTGTTTGATTTCTTGACTACTGCTTCCATGGCTGTTGATTGTGGATCCAAGTAAAATGAAATCCTTGACAACTTCAATAGTTTCTCCATTTATCTTGATGTTATTTATTGGTCCATTTGTGAGGGTTTTTGTTTTCTTTATGTTGAGGAGTAATCTATACTGAAGGCTGTGGTTTTTGATCTTCATCAGTAAGTGCTTCAAGTCCTCTTGAGCTTTCAGAATTAAAGTTGTATCATCTGCATATTGCAGGTTGTTAATGAGTCTTCCTCCAATCCTGATGCTTCGTTCTTCTTCATATAGTCCAGCTTCTTGGATTATTTGCTAGCATTTCTTATTATTATTTTGGGATTATTTTTTATAAATAGAATCACTGGATTAAAGATATACTGGTCTTTATGTTTTACTGATATGTACTTTAAAATTGCTTTTTAGAAAGAATTTGTTAAATTGTTTTCTAAACAAGAAGGTATGGGAATGTCTATTTTACCACAGTCTTGTCCACAATAAGAAATATGATGAAAAATTATTTGCTAATTTAGAAAGTAAAAATTTTATATACTCAGCTCTTTATTTGTGAAGTTGAATTTTTTTAAACACATTTATTAACTATTTGTACCTTTCACTTACCTTATATCTTTTGCTCATATTATTTGTAATGTTTAGTGCTTTTCATATTTATTGTACTCTTTCTGTAGTATGGCTATTAACACTTTGTTCATTATTCTTGTGACCGCTATTTTCATGACTTATTATTTGGATCTCATGTATATATTTTTTGTTTCCATTAATCTTCCCTTGCCATACGTTTTGACTTATAATAATATTCAATGTAATAAAGTATCTGAGTTATGTCACTGAAATTGTGCAATAATACACCAAAAAGCCTTTAAACATTGGAGAGCTGACTAAATTTTTCATTTTCTTATTAGTAATAGCAATTTCTAAGCCTCCACTATAATATTTAGACTAAAAGTGTTTAGAATGAGTAAATACTGATTTATCATTAAAAAAACAGAGCAAAAATTTCTTTACTCAGTTTGTATTAAAAACATTATACTGAGCATAGAGATAAAAATGGAGTCTTGGCCTTCAGTGTTCTGCTGTAATCATTCACTTTATTGAAAGAAAATTCTAAGCAGTTAAAATACTATTGGTTGCAGCATCTAATATAAGTAAAGTTTATGGCTCTGATTTATTTGATATTTGTTTAAAGGTGTGACTCTACTCTCAAACACGTTCACATTTACCAGAACTTTCACAAATCTCTGCTCTTCAATCTATAAAATAATTTTCAAATATACAAAATATGAGTATTTTTGAATTTTGGAGATAATTATGTTTGGTTGTACAGGTTACTAAAATTACATTCTAGACTGTGCAAGAATTTAATAGCCTGTTACAAAGAGAATTCAATGAAATAAATGACAAAATTTGACTGAGAGCGTTATCATCCTGTACTGTGTAAATCCTTTTATTCAATTTTCTTGAGGATGAGACTGGTGAAATACTTGGGAGGATACTATATAGAGGGGATTTTTTTTCCTATTATGACAAAGAAAACATATTTTTATTACTTCACGATCTAGTTGCACAAAATTGTCCACCAATAGTCCCTTGATCAAAGCTAGGACAACCATATAATTTATTCCTCAAAATGAAGCACTTTTGATAGTAGAAGTAGATGATTACAGAATTAAAATGATAGAATTTTAAAAAGTAGCTACAATTGGATTTATTATACTGGTGGATCTATAAAATAATTATCAATAAAATTATTTATCATTTTATTATTAATAATATTATTTGCTACTTATTGTTGTAAAATCATAAGCTTTCTCTACTTCATTCCGTTATGGTTCATAATATAAATTTACTCAATTAAAAATAGGAGCTCCATCAAAATGCTTTCAAAAAATTGAGATATTCCAATGTGTTATTATAGTATTTCAGACTGTATCTTGAATATCATTTACACTCTTATCACTTATCAGTTCGGTTTCTTCCCTGCTTTTGAAGGGATTTCAGTATTTTTTATATGCCAGCTTTATTTTCAATAAATAAAATTGGCTTAAAGCTTTAGTAGTTGGAATATCTTGATGTTCCAGGACTATAAACATTTTGTTTAAAGATTTCCAACAATTTGAAAAACATATGATCAGTGTGTTGAGAATTCATTTACAAAACATTTAATATATTGGTAGGACACAAGTGAATTTCCAAAAATTTATTCAAAAACTTAAATATTTCCGAAATCTAGTTAGTCATGGGCAACAAAAAAAAAATCAAGTATGTATTGCCATACTAGATTTTTAAAACAATTTTGATATCTGCTTCATCACTAAAATTTATAATTCAGTGACATATATACTGTATTTATACATACACACACACACATACATATAGAGAGAGATAAAGACATAAAAGTGTACAAGAATTAATAAATTTTGACAGCTAAATCTTTTACTGCTCTTGGTAAAATACCAGAGATTATTAGGACACTCTACTCTGAGGCTAATTTTGTTGTGCACCATAACATTTCAAAGCATATTTCTCTTTCACAGGTTTCATTTTTATTTAGCCAAAAAAATTGTTTTTACTATATTGCCACACTCTATTAAAATTTATAGTTATGTCATAACAACAAAAATAAATAATTTTATCATTAATGTTTCATCTGCCCCTATGCTATAATTCCCCACATTTCCCACTAACCCAACCACCACTAGAGACCATAAAGTGTTGTCTGTGTCTTCTCTATTCTCCAAGCTTACTTTGTTTTATCAGTGAATTCCTTACGGGCTATCCTCGAAAGGGAGATACTGGTTACATTGATCCCAAGATGAGAAGAAACAGGATACTGCGCGTCTTCTGTAAGACTAACTACCATTTAAGGTGAAAACTCCATTCCCTCCATTTATCATGCACACTACTAGATGAGGTCATGGCAAACGCTGGAAATATGAAATATTGGTCTCTTTTGGCAACCATTTTCTTTCTTTTATTTTAGGCTAAGTATTTGTACTTACTATATTTCTCTTATTTAATGAACTTAATCATTGTGAATAAAATTAAATTTTTTACCTTTACATCATTCAAGGTTATCCAAAATTTGTAGTAGTAGTAGTAGTAGCAACAGTGTTTTGGAATATCAATCATTAACAAGGTTGTTAGAAAGAAATAATTTAAAAGATCAGAAAACTCATTTATTTTGGTTTCAGAGTACTGATGATTTTATAGTTCTATTATTCCAGGGCCAAATACATTATTTAAATATTACCTAGCCTCCCCCAGTACTCTTATTTCTTGTTCTATCTTACTTGTATGTATCATGCCATTGTACAAAGGCAGGCTCTAACCTGGTCTAATTTAAGAGGCAGATTTTTTTTTTTTTATTAACTTCTCAAGTATAAAAAGATCTTTGAATCCAAACATCATATTGTCCTTATCATATCATCTTTCAGTTAGACTTATAACAATCCTTTTGGAGGGAAACTTTGGAAAGGGCTGTTGATAAGCTTATCAATATTTTTCAAATACTTTTTCACTGAAACATTAATTTACCATATCTTAGTGTAACAGCAATACGCTGCGAAATATGAAATTTGGGTTATAAAATAATACTTGATGTGCTAACAATACAAATAATAAAATTTTAACACATAGAATTTATAAATACATTGTATTTATGTACTTAACATAGTGCAATAATTTTATGCAATTATTTTTGGAACAAAATGAATATAATCTCTAAAATAAGAAGTATGTCTAATATCATGCAAGATATTGTGCTCAGCAAGTAGTTGGTGACTCAGTTGAAGATGATGCACTGATAGTCTAAGTGCTGTTGTAAAGTATGGGGCAACATTTATTAGCACTGGACATTTCAGATGTGAGAATGATTAGCTCAAACATCTGACACCCTTTTTGCTTAGCTAGACTAGCCGGCTGTGCAAGTATCTGCTTTCTCTTCACATCTCTATAGGTCACACCCCCAAAGCTGCACACTTGATGGAAGCAAATAATCTTTTCTTATTCAATACTGTTGTTCTTCCTCTAAGATGCATGTTCTTCTCCATCGCAATTACCACCACTAGTCTAGCTCAGCATATCAGTAGCTCTCATCTAGCAACAGTTTCCTAAATGGTCTCAATGTTTCAAGTCTCATCTCAAACAGCTACCAGATTGATTGATTTAAAACACACATCCGGTCATATCATCCCCCTGATTAAAACCCTTCACGTGAAACTGGAACCCTCATACATTGCTAGTGAGAATGTAAAATGGTACAGCTGCTTTGGAAAACTACTTAGTAATTTCTTAAAACGTTAAGCACAGATTTGCCATGGGATCCAGTAATTCTGCTCCCAAGTATTTACCCAAGAGAAACAAAAATGTATGTCTACCCAAAGATTTGTAGGAGCATGTTCATAGTGGCTTTACTCATAGTAACCAAAAAGTGGAAACAATTCAAATGTCCATAAATTGGTGAGTAGATAAATAAGGAAGCGATTCTATGGCACCTCACAACAGCACACCTATATTATGGAACACTATTTGACAATACAAAGGACGAACCACGTATACATGCTATGACGTGGGTGAACCTCAAAAACATTATGTTAAACGAAAGAAAATAGATGCAAAAAACCACATACTGCATGATTCTATTTATGTGAAAAGTCAAAAAAAAGGCAAATGTATAAAAACAGAAAGTATATTAGTGTTCGCCTGGTCTTAGGGGTGGAAGCAGGCAGTGACTGAAAATGGACATAAGAAATTTTATCGGATGAGGGTAGTATTCAAAAACTGTATTGTGGTGATGGCTGCACAACATTGTAAACTTAATAAAAGTAATTGAATTGTGCCCTTAAAACAAGTGAATTTTAAGATATGTAAATGATACCTCAATAAAGCTATTTAAAAATAAACAAACAGAAAACAACAATACACTCATCAGGAGCTCCTGACCACAAGATCAAGTCCAGGCTCCTCTACATTGTTCATAGGATGCTCCCCAATCTGGCAGCTTGCGTACCTCTCCACTCTAATTTCACTGGCCTCAGCCTCACTAAGTAAGCTCCTGTAGCACTGCTGGTAATTCCCTGCACATTCCCAGCTGTTTCATGACTATATGCTTTTGCTTATTCTCGTATCCATGAAATGCCATTCTTCATTAATTGCTCATTATCTCCCCGCCCTAACTACTTTACCAAGCACACTTCTTACTCATCCTTTAAGCCTCAGCTCATCTCCAGGGAAACATACCTTGGTCTCAGTGGCATCACTAGGGTTGGTGTCACCCAATACAGTAACTCATGGTGTCACCCCACCCCCATGGACATCCTCCCATACCAGACTGTACAGAATCCTTATTAATTTTTTTGTACTAATGTTACTCATAAATTGTAATTCCCATATATCACTCCTTCTTTTCCGGTAATTACTACTTCATTCTCAGAAAAGTTATTGATATAGGTTTACAAATACTAGTTACCACAATACTGTAGCTAAAACACAGGAAAATTTGACAAAATCAGTGACTATAAAAACACCAGCAGCAAGGAAAACAACAGCACATACTTGCAGTGCATGCAGATGTAACCACGTGAGTCTAAGCTTCGTTGTAACTGGGTAATAACGATAGCTTGACGGGAGGGCATTAGAAAGTTCAAAAAGCAAATTAGCATAGAGTTTTAGCCTTGGAGGTATATTGATACGTGTAAGCTGGGCTTACAAAAAATGGTTTTGTTGTTATAACTAACTACAGGGATATTATTATAAAAAATAATAAATTTCTACTGAAACACTGCACAAAAATTTTACAGTCATTTTGGTGTCACCCCCTCTGATGGTGTCACCCCCTCTGACAGTGTTACCCAATGAAGTCTGCAACACCTGCACCCCTCTAGCGACGCCACTGCTTGATCTCTGTGTTATCCCACCCATCTCCTGACCTCAGAATGAAGCGCTGTTCCTAATGCTCCCATAATACCTCCAAATACAGGCATACCTTGTTTCACTGCACTTTGCTTTATTGTGCTTCACAGACATTACATTTTTACAAATTAAAGGTTTGTCACAACCCTGGTCAAGCAAGTCTATAAGCACCATTTTTCTAACAGCATGTGCTCACTTTGTGTGTCTGAGACACATTTTGGTAGTTCTTGCAATATTTCAAACTTTCTCATTATTATTTATTTATTTTATTGTACTTTAGATGAAAGTTTACAAAACAAATAGTTTCTCATTAAACAGTCAGTACTCGTATTGTGTTATGACACTGGTTAACAACCCCACGACATATCAAACTCTCTCATCTCGACCTTAGAGGAATTTTTTTTTTTTTGGTGAAAATATACATAGCCAGGGTTAAAGTTTCTACATGTACAATTCAGTGACATCGATTACATTCTTCCAGTGGTACTGCTATTCTCACTATCCTTCTCTAAATTATTCCATCACCATTATCTTCAACTCACTGTCCCCTGGGCTTCCCATCAAATCTTTTCAGTTGCTGTTGTCAGTTTGATCTCACATAGATAATTCTTTGTTTTTTTTTTTTGTACCTTAGATGAAGGTTTACAGAACAAATAGTTTCTCATGCAACAGTAATACACATATGTTTTATGACGTTGGTTAACAACTCCACAACATGTCAACCCTCTCCCTTCTCAACCTTTTTTTTTTTTTTGGTGAAATATACATAGCCAAAGATACACCATTTCAAAAATTTCTACGTGCACGGTTCAGTGACATAAACTACACTCTTCCAATTGTGCTGCTATTCTTACTTTAGATGAAGGTTTACAGAACAAAATAGTTTCTCATTAAACAGTACACACGTTGCCCTATGACAATGGTCAACAACCTCGCAACACATCGACACTATCCTTATTCAACCTTGGGTTCCCCATCACCAGCTTTCCTGTCCCCTTCTGCCTTCTAGTCCTTGTCCCTGGACTGCTGTGCCTCGTTAGTCCCATTTGGTTTTATGGGGCTGTCCACTCCCTGGCTGAACGGTGAACCTCGGAAGTGACTTCACCACTGAGCTAAAAGGGTGTCTGGGGAACATACTCTCGGGGTTTCTCTAGTCTCCTTTTGGCCAGTAAATCTGGCCTTTTTTTGTGAGATAGAATTTTGTTCTACATTGTTCTCCAGCTCTGTCCAGAACCCTCTGTTGTGATCCTGGTCAGAGCAGTCAGTGGTGGTAGCCAGGCATCATCTAGCTGTACTGGACTCAGTCTGGTGGAGGCCTTGGTAGCTGTGGTCCATTAGTCCTTTGGACTAATCTTTCCCTTGTATCCTGTTCTCTTCACACTCCCTCGCTCCTGAAGGGATGAGACCAGTGGAGTATCTTATATGTCTACTCACAGGCTTTCAAGACCTCAGATGCTACTCCCCAAGGTAGAATGTAGAACACTGCGTTTATAAACTGTGATATGCCAATTGAGCTAGATGTTCCCCAAGACCATGGTCCTCACAGTTCTCCGCCCAGCAATTCAGTCCCTCAGGGAGTTTGGATGTGTCTATGGAGCTTCCGTGACCTTTCCTTGTAAAAGTTGTGCTGGTTTCCCCAGTACTGTGTACTGTCTCACCCTTCATTTTGGTGAAGTCTTTTGATGAGCATAAGTGTTTCATTTTTAGAAGATCTCAGTAATCTAGCTTATCTTCTGGGGTTTGTGTGTTGTTGGTTATGGTTTGTATCCGGTTAATGCAGTGCATTAGGGCCTCTAGCATTGATCCTATTTTTTGTTCTATGACCTTTATAGTTTTTGGCTTTATATTTAGGTCTTTGATCCAAATTAAGTTAGTTTATGTGTATGGTGTGAGGTATTGGTCCTGTTTCTTTTTTTGCAGATGGACATCCAGTTTTGCCAGCACCATTTGTTAAAAAGACTGTCTTGTCCCCATTTGTTGGAATTTGGGCCGTTGTTGAAGATCAGGTGACTGTAGGCGGATGGATTTACATCTGGTCTCAATTCTGTTCCATTGTTCAACGTATCTGTCATTGTACCAGTATCAAGCTGTTTTGACTACCATAGCTGTATAGTAGTTTCTGAAGTCAGGTAGTACAAGTCCTCCTACTTTATTCTTCTTCTTCAATAGAGCTTTACTTATCCGTGGCTTCTTCCCTTTCTATAAAAAGTTAATGATCAGTTCTTCCAACTCTTTAAAGAATGTTGTTGGTATTTAGATCAGGATTGCATTGTATTTGTAAATTGCTTTGTGTAGAATTGTCATTTTCACAATGTTGAGTCTACCTATCCATGAGCATGGTATGTTTTTCCATTTATGTAGATCCTTTTGGGTTTCTTGCAGTAGTGTTTTGTAGTTTTCTTTGTAAAGGTGTTTTATATCCCTAGTTAGATCTATTCCTAAGTATTTTATTTTTTTAGGGGCTATTGTAAATGATATTTCTTTCCTGATTTCCTTTTCATCGTTCTCTTTCTTGGTGTATAGAAATCCAACAGATTTTTGTATGTTTATCTTGTATCCCACTACTCTGCTGAATTTTCCATTAGTTCTAGTAGTTTTCTCATGGAGTCTTTAGGGTTTTAATGCATAGTATCATATCATCTGCAAACAGGGACAGTTTAACTTCTTCATTACCAATTTGGATGCCCTTTATTTCTTTTTCTTGCCTTATTGCTTTAGATAGAACTTCCAGCACAATGTTAAATAGGAGTGTAGATAAAGGGCATCCTTGTCTTGTTCCGGTTCTCAAGGGGAATGTTTTCAGCCTCTCTCCATTAAGAATGATGTTGGCCATTGGTTTTGCATAGATCCTCTTTATTA
>NW_004443939.1:33722141-33736153 GCF_000243295.1 Trichechus manatus latirostris | reverse complement strand
GAACCAACTTTTGGTTTTGTTGATTCTTTCTATTGTTTTTCTGTTCTCTATTTCATTTATTTCTGCTCTGATCTTTACTATTTCCTTTCTTTTGGTGACTGTGGGCTTTTTTTGCTATTCTGTTTCTATTTGTTCGAGTTCTATAGTTAATGCTTTTATTTTATCCCTTTCTTCTTTTTTGATGTGTGTATTATAAATTGTGCTCTGAGGACTGCTTCTGCCGTGTCCCAAAGGTTTTTGTATGATGTATTTTCATTCTCATTGGATTCTAGGAATTTTTTGATTCCATCTCGGATTTCTTCTATTACCCACTGATGTGTAAGCAGGTTGTTATTCAGTTTCCATGTAATTGATTTTTTTTCCCTTTGTCTTCCTGTTGTTAATTCCTACCTTGATGGCATTGTGGTCATAGTAGATACTTTGTATTATCTCAGTGATTTGGATCTTGATGAGGATTGTTCTGTGGCCTAAAACATGGGCTATTCTGAAGAATGTTCCATGTGCATTGGAAAAGAATGTGTACTTTACAGCTGTTGAGTGGAGTGTTCTATATATGTCTATGCAGTCAAGCTGGCTGATTGTGCCCTTTAGGTCTTCTGTATCTTTGGTGAGTTTCTTTCTAGATGTTCTGTCTTTTACCAAGAGTGGTGTATTGAAGTCTCCTATTATTATTGTGGAACTGTCAATTTCTCTTTTCAGTGCTGTTAAAGTTTGTTGTATGTATTTTGGAGCCCTGTCATTGGGTGCATAGATGTTTATTATGGTTATGTTTTCATGATGGATCATCCCCTTAGTGTCCTTCTTTGTCTTTTATGGTGGATTTTGTTTTAAAGGCAATTTTATCTGAGATTAGTATTGCCGCTCCTGCTCTTTCTTAGTCGCTGTTTGCTTGATATATTTTTTTCCATCCTTTGATTTTTAATAAATTTATGTCTTTGTTTCTAAGGTGTGTCTCTTGTAGACAGGATATGGATGGATACTGTTTTTTTTTTTATCCATTCTGTCACTCTCCATCTCTTTATGGGTGCATTGAGTCCATTTACATTCAGTATAATTACTGATAGATGTGAGCTTATTGCTGTCATTTTGTAGTGCTTTTTTTTTGCATTGCTGACGTTTTATTTGTTACTCTTACTCTCCAGGGCTGAGTTCCTTTTGTTTGTGGATTTTTTTTTTCATTTCTTTTGTTTTTGTAGGTTTTGTTTCTTCTGACTTTATGTTTTTCTTCTTTATTTTGATGAGTAGGTTTTTTAACTTTTTTTGTGGTTACTTTGAAATTTACCCTTGTCTTCCTAGATTTGAACCAGTCTATTATTACTGGTATTGCCTTGCCTTCCTCTCCATTAGAAGGTTCTATTCTTACACTGTTTAGTCTCTCTTTTATTGTTCTGATGCTGTTGTCATTTACAGATTAACCTCTCTGGTTCCTCTTTGTAATTCTTTTGGTTTTGGGTAGTCTTTAAGAGTTCGTTTCCTAGGTTGGTATCTGGCTAGTACAATCCTGTGTCCTACATTTAGCCTGTGGTCTGATGTTGTTTGTTTTCAGATCAAAGGACTCCCTTTAATAAGTCTTGTAAGTTTTGGTTTGGTTTTTACATATTCCCTTAATTTCTGTTTATCTGGAAATGACCTAATTTCACCATCATATTTGAATGAGAGTTTTGCAAGGTATATTATTCTTGGCTGGCAATTATTTTCTTTCAAGGTTTTATATATGTCATCCTACTGCCTTCTTGTCTGCATGGTTTCTGCCAGATAATCTGAGCTTAGTCTTATTGTTTCTCCTCTGCATGTGACTTTTTGTTTTTCTCGAGCTGCTCTCAGGATCCTTTGCTTGTCTTTGGTTTTAGTGAGTGTGATTATGATATGCCTTGGTGATTTTCTTTTGGGGTTTGTCCTATATGGGGTTCATTGAGCTTCTTGGATGGTCAGCTTTTCATCTTTCATGATATTGGGGAAGTTTTCTGTCAGCAATTCTTCAGTGATCCTCTCTGTGTTTTCTGTTTTCTCCCCCTGTTCTGTAACACCGATCACTCATGGATTTTTGCCTTTGATTGTATCCCATGTAATTCTCAGGGTTTCTTCATTTTTATTCATTCTTTTTTCTGATTTTTCCTCATAGTTGTATCCAAGTGTTTGTCTTCAATTTCAGTGATCCTATCTCCTTTTGTTTCAAACCTGCTCCTCAGACCTTCTATGACACTGCCCATTTCTGAAATCTTGTTGTTTATCTTTTAGATTTCTAATTGTGATTTTTGTATGATATCTAGTTATGAATTTATTTTAGCCTTTTGTTCCAGTATTATTTTCTTGAATTCTTCCATTTTTTTGTCTGCCTTTTCCATGAATTTGTCTAGTTTTTCCTCATTTTTGTCTGCCTTTTACTTCAACTCTTGTATAATTCAGAGTATTAGAGATTTGAATTCCCTTTCAGGTATTTCTAGTGCCTTTTCTTCAATGGGAAAGTTATCTGGTATTTTATATTGGATGCCTACTGGAACCATCCTGTCCTGTTTTTGTATATGTTTTGATATTTATTGTCTGCTGTCTTTGGGACATTCGGTAGTTATTTTCCTCATTTATTGATTGTAGATTTGTTTGTTTCATCCTGCTTTTTTTTTTATCTGGTTATGCCTGAGCAGGTGGGCTGTGCCTTCTTTGTTGTTTGCTCATCTGTGAGCATGATACTTTTCACCTTCTTCTCCAATGGGCAGGTCAGTCACTCAGGCATGTTACAGTGGGCAGGTCTAGCTGAAGGGGAGTTGCTGGGATGGGTTGTTTGTGGAATGTAGTAGAGCTGACAGTGCGGACCTGGTATCGGTGCAGGGAAGGTTCCAATAGGCTGTGCCTGTGCTACTTGGGAGTGTAATGTTCAGCACAAGGTGCAGGTAGGCAGGAAGGGGGGGGGTTGTGATGTGTGTAGCTAAGATGTGTATGGGAAAGATCAGAGAGAGGAGAGAAGAACAGGAGCCAAAACCGTACACACAAACAAAAAAGAGTGCTAAGAGAGCTTGCTATTGGAGTGGAGAGATGAGAGACTCAGAAATGGAGAAAAACAAAAAAGAAGAAGGGTAAAAGGAAAAAAATGAATAAATTGAGATACTGGAAATGAAGAAAGACAAAAAGGCAATGAGAGAGAAGAAAACAAAACAAAGAAACAAAAGAAAGAAGAAATGCTCCCAGGGATGTCCTTGTGCATCTGTGCAGAGTAAGGGAGTAGCTTCCAAGCGGCGCGGTACTGCCCAGCTAGAAAGGGCTCTGAAGCCAAGAAAAGAAAAAGAAACCAAACAAACAAACCAAACAAACAAACCAAAACAGAATAAATCAGAGCAAACAAACAAAAAGCCTGGGGGATCCCACCAGCATGGTGGCACGGGCCTGGAAGAAGTTTCACAGTTGAGCAGTGTTTTGCAGCCTTTCAGGAAGAAGTAAAGATGACATGCACAGCCAGTTATTTGAGAGAAGGAGGGGGACGTGGTGGGAGGTAAGGAAGAAATCTAAAGAAGTGAAAAAAGCAATACCAGCAGTCAACAAATGGCACTCAGGGAGCCAGCCAGTGCAAGCGGGTGGAATCTTAGCAGCACCAGGGTGAAGCTGGTGTTTCCCAGCCAAGAGACTGTGGCTGCAGGAAGCAGAAGAGACGGAGTATGGGTAAAGAAAGGTGGGGGGTGGGAAAGTGTATATCGCTGGTTAGTGGTTGTTCTGTCTCCTGCTGGAAGCTCTGTGAAGCTGCTTTCTCCTACCCCCTGTTCGCTAATCTCTGATAGGAGTCCATGATGGTGGATCCGTGCTGCGTTAGCTGATAGGGGACCTCTGCACGTATCTCTCCTCGCTCTGTTTTCTTGGTTAGTTTCTTATTCCATTTGGTGCTTGACTGAGTTCATCTCTTCATTTGATGCTTAGGGTTTCAGGATTGATGTGTGAGACTTTTTGACTTAGTTTTTCTGATCTTTGCTGAGGAGGGACGGCGTGGTGCTTCTGACTTAGTGCCATGTTGCCCGGAAGTGTCTCATTATTATTATATCTGTTATGGTGATTGTGATCTTTGATGTTACGATTGTAATTGTTTTGGGGCACCATGAACCACACCCATGTAAGATGGTGAACTTAATAAATGTTGTGTGTGTTCTGACTGCTCCACTGACCAGCTGTTCCCCATCTCTCTTCCTCTTCTTGGGCCTCCCTGTTCTCTGAGGCACAACAATATTCAAATTAGATCAATTAATAACCCTACAATGGTCTCTCTAAGTGTTTAAGTGAAAGGAAGAGTTACACATCTGTCACTTTAAATCAAAAGCTAGAAATGATTAAGCTTAGTGAGGAAAGCATGTTGAAAGCAAGACAGGCTGAAATCTAGGCCTCTTGCATCTGTTAGCCAAGTTGTGAATGCAAAGGATAAGTTCTTGAAGGAAATTAAAAATGCTACTAAAGTGAGCACACAAATGAGAAGAAAGTGGGACAGCCTTGTTGCTGATATGGAGAAAGTTTTAGTGGTCTAGATAGAAGATCAAACCAGCCACAATGTTCCTTTAAGCCAAAGCCTAATCAGCAGCAAAGCCCTAACTCTCTTCAGTTCTTTGAAGGCTGAGAGAGATGAGGAAGCTGCAGAAGAAAAGTTTGAAGCTAGCAGAGGTTGGTTCATGAGGTTTAAGGATAGAAGCCATCTCCATAACATAAAATGCAATGTGAAGCAGCAAGTGCTGATGTAGAGCTGCAGCAAATTATCTAGAAGATCTAGCTAAGATAACTAATGAAGGTGGTTACACTAAAGAACAAATTTTCAGTGTAAAGGAAACAGCCTTATATTTGAAGAAGATGCCATCTAGGACTTTCATAGCTAGAGAGAAGTCAATGCCTGGCTTCAAAGCTTCAAAGGACAGGCTGACGTTATTGTTAGGGGCTTATGCAGCTGGTAACTTTAAGTTGAAGCTGATGCTCATTTACCATTCCAAAAATCCTAGGACCCTTAAGAATTATGCTAAATCTACTCTGCCTGTGCCCTATAAATGTAACATCAAAGCCAGGATGACAGCACATCTGTTTACAACATGGTTTACTGAATATCTTAAGCCCACTGTTGAGACCTACTGCTCAGAAAAAAGATTACTTTCAAAATATTACTCCTCATTGACAATAGACCTGGTCACCCAAGAGCTGTGATGGAGATATACAAGGAGAATAATGTTTTCACGCCTGCTAACACAGCATCCACTCTGCAGCTCATGGATCAAGGAGTAATTTCAACCTTCAGGTCTTATTATTTAAGAAATACATTTCATAAAGCTATAGCTGCCATAGATAGTGATTCCTCTGATGGATCTGGGCAAAATAAACTGAAAACATTCTGGAGAGGATTCACCATTCTAGATACCATTAAGAACGTACATGATTCATGGGCAGAGGTCAAAACATCAACATTCAAAGGAGTTTGGAAGAAGTTGATTCCAACCATCATGGATGACTTTGAGGTGTTCAAGACTTCAGTGAAGGAAGTCACTGCAGATGTAGTAGAAATAACAAGAGAACTAGAATTAGAAGTGGAGTCTGAAGATGTGAATGAATTGCTGCAATCTCATGATAAAACTTTAACAGACGAGGAGTTGCTTCTTATGGAAGAGCAAAGAAAGTGGTTTCTTGAAATGGCATCTACTCCTGGTGAAGATGCTGTGGACGTTGTTGAAATGACAACAAAGGATTTAGAATATTACATAAACTTAGTTGATGAAACAGCAGCAGGGTTTGAGAGGATTGACTCCAATTTTGAAAGAAATTCTACTGTGGGTAAAATGCTATCTAACAGCATCACATGCTACAGAGAAATCTTTTGTGAAAGAAATAGTCAATTTATGTGGCAAACTTCATTGTTGTCTTACTTTAAGAAATTGCTATAGTCACTCCAACCTTCAGCAACCACCACCCTGATCAGTCAGCAGCTATCAACATCGAGACAAGACCCTCCACCAGCAAAAAAGATTACGACTCACTGAAGGCTCAGATGATGGTTAGCATTTTTTAAAGTTTTTTTAAATTAATGTAAGTATGCTGTTTATTTTTTTAAAAATAAAGTTAAAAATTGCACACCTAATAGACTACAGTATAGTGTAAACATAACTTTTATATGCACTGGAAAATCGAAAAATTTATGTGACTCGCTTCATTGTGATATATGCTTTATTCAGGTGGTCTGGAATCGAACTTGCGTTATCTCCAAGGTATGCCTGTACTGAATAATATACTTTTTTTATAGCTCTTTATTTATGAGTTGCTCTTCCTCTTTGTACTCTGAGCTTATCATCATTATTAATTTTGTTATCTTTAAAACATAGCACAGAACTTGGCACCCAGTAAGTTTTTGGAATAATGAATTAATACACATATGGAGGCTAGACATTCAGAATCCATTTTTATGGGCATTGTCATACAACTTGACACGAACTACTTCTTCAGCCTTATTTTTGGCAGCTGAATTACAAGAGAGATGACATAATGACGTCTCCACAGATCACAGGTTAAAATATTTCATCTATGAACTCACATCAGTTCATGTTTTCCAGAATGTGAAATCACAATTTTTTGACCAAATTCCTCACTTACACACAGGATGGATCCAGTGGGTGCATGTTGTGACTGGTGGCTCCTCGTGATGATGATAGATCATGCTGCTTCACAGGCTGTCATTTCCTGACATCATTTATAGTTCACAGTATAGACCACAAGAGAAGATGTACAGCCACTTGGGGACCACCTGTTACAGGTGAGGAATACAGTATTATCTTCAGCTGTTATGAAATCACCTCATCATGAGGATTTGGAAGCTAGTCAATAGGCAGTGGATAAACAAATATTCCAGACAAACCAAATACCAACAAATGACAGGTTTCAGACACGGGCTTCAGATAAAGCTAGGAGTTTTACGCTTCTTCATTTAGTATTACTAGAACTATGCAGGGGATTGTGGTATTACTAAACTCTGCTGTACATAGAAATGAAGCCACAAAAATGCATGCTATTTCCTAAGACAGTTATACCAAGCAGATATCATTCTATACAGTGTAACTGATTTGTTTGTTTCAAGGCTCTAAGGATTATGATTGGATACAAAATGCATAGCAAATATTCTAAATATAAACTGAAAAAGGAAAAACATGTAGCCCTATGAATTTATGGTCTTGACCCACAGATTGTTGAGCAGAATTCCTTGCAACCCTGCACCAGTTGCTATTGAGTCGATTCTGACTCATGGTGACCTCATGTGTGTCAGAGTACAACTGCAGGGTTTTCAATGACTCATTTTTGGGAAGTAGATTGCCAGTCCTTTCTTCTGAGGCACCTCTGGGTGGAAATAAACCTCCGACCTTTTGGTTCGCAGCTGAGCACTTTAACTATTTGTACCACTCAGGTAATCTTGCCCCCTTGTAGGGTTATCTATTTCAGGTTTGCAGAGAGGACAATGATGTCTTCCTAAAAGTGCACAGAACATTCTGGGAAAAAAAAAAAAAAAAACTTGTATAATGTGGAAGAGAGTCAGGCTATACCAGGAACTGGAACTTCTATTGGCTGCAGCATGGAAGTTCAGTTGTTCTTGCTCTGGCTTTAATTTTAAAATTCATTAAAGAATACAGGAACCAATTAAAGATGGCAGACTAAAGATATTTCTGCGCTATTCTTGAAACCAACTTAAAATAGAACAAAGAAGAGAAATGAAAGACTGGAAGACTATCTACCTATCATCTATCTATCTCCCTAACTCAAAGTAACCACCAAAAAAAAAAGCGAGAATATGTCTTTCAAATTGTAAGAGTGAAATATAAACATACACACAAGAAACGGACAAAATAATAAAAAATAATAATGAAAGGTGGCACTAAAATAATGAAAGCATGGAATTAAATAAAATGACCGAGCTAATTGTTGATCAATAAATATAAATGGGATAAAATCACCCATTAAAAGACTCTCAAATTGGACCATAAAGTAACATAAGTGCTATATACAAAGTATTAGTCTAAATTTAAAATAAAGGTTGAATGTAAAAGGCAGGCAAAGAAATTCTAACCAAAAGCAAGCACGGGTAATTATATTAAAATTACACATGTCCAATTTAAGGAAAAGTACATTAAATCACCAAAAAGTACATTAAATTACCCATTGCCATTGAGTCAATTCTGATTCACAGAGACCCTAAGGTTTCCAAGAGCGGCTGGTGGATTCAAACTGCCAACATTTTGGTTAGCAGCCTTAGCTCTTAACCACTGTACTGCCAGGTCCCCTACCAAATGAAAGGCTCTTAATAATAAAATGGTTGAAATCCACAAGATTTGTTATGAATCTTCATAAATTAAGTCACATAACATCAAAATTCCAAATGCCAGATTTTTATCAAATATAAGTGGTAGGCAGAAATACAATAACAGAAAGAGATTTTAATTAGCCTTTTTTCAGTCCTTGACAGTTATATTAGACAAATATTAAGTTTAGAGGATATCAGTATTAGAGTTAAAATAACTATTCTTGACAAACATTAAACTTTATGCCTAAAATTAGAATAAACCTTCTGTTCAATTGCCATTGGAAATGTGTAAGGTTGACCACATTTCAAGCCACAAAGAAAACCTCAATGGATTTCACCAAAGTAGATATTATACACACCATATTCTCAAATTACAATAAGATAATATCAGAAAACAATAACAAATATAGAAAACAAAACCCAAGCCACATCAGAATTAAAATATATATTGAAAGCAAAACCTATATTTTAGAATCAGTAAAAAACAAAAACAAAACCTCTATCAAGTATTCTAAAATAGGTGTAGTTACAGTATAATTTATTGTACTAATACTCAAATACTCATATTCCTAAATTAATAAATAAATGAATTAAAATTTCAACAGAATAAATGAGATAAAGTCCAATAAAAATACTACATAAAGCAGAAAGAATGAAAAAGTACATCTGAAGATAAGGTAGAAATATAATAAACTAATATTTATAATAGAAATATAATAATACATAAAACAGCTGTTCCTTTTGGGTAAAAAAACTCAATAACAAAAGTATTATTATATATACATTATATAAGTTGATTATGGAAAAAAAGAAGAAAAAAAAGCTGAAAATGGGTATATAACCACAGATACAGAATTGTAAGATAATAAGTTGTTAGTCCCTATATAAATACCTTTGGAAACCTGAATTAAATAAACGATCTACTTGGAAAAAATTGATGCCAGAGGGGTTAGAGAATCTAAAAAGACTGATTTTAAAAAGCGTCACTATGGTTAAAAAATGTCATAATCAAAATTTAAAGAAAAATAACAAACTGAAAAAATAATGCCAAGACATAACAATGGACTCCTCTCTAACATATTAATTTTAAAAATGAAAGAAAGATGGGCCATGTTTATGATCAGATTATTAACAGAAAACACAAGACTTTTAAATACATGACGATGTACCCAAATTTGCTCATGAGAACAATACAAACCCAAACTATAATGAGTTATCTTTTTTAGGTATGAGATTTGCAAGAATCAAAAGATTTGATTATCAATGGCACTGGTAGGATGTATGAGGACAAAAGAAGCTCTGGTGCCATAGTGGTTAAGCACTTGGCCGCTAACCAAAAGTGGGGAGATTTGAACCCACCAGCTGCTCTGCAGGAGAAAGATGTGGCAGTCTACTTCCATAAAGAATACAGCCTTGGAAACTCTATGGGGCAGTTCTACTTGTCCTCTAGTGTCGGTATGAGTCGGAATCAACTCAACGGCAACGGGTTTGCTTTTGAGATAAGGACAGTGTACCCTCATGCACAGTTGGCGGGATTGCAAATGGATGTGTCTCTTTGAGAGCTATTTGGAAATATTTATCAGAATTGAAAATTCATTTGCTATTTGACAGAAATTCAGTTTCTAAAAATTGACTAACAAGAATATGCCCATGGGTACAAGCACATTATGTATAAACATTATATGTTATAACAAAGGACTGGAAACTGCATAAATGTTCATTAAAAAACTACTGATTAGATACATTATGGCACAACCATGCAATAAAATATGCCATTAGGAAAAACACAGTAGCTCTCCATTCTGATATGGTGTAATCTCTAAATTGCTACCTTAAGAGGATATGTCAAGGTTATCTAGCATACCCCCGATTGTGTAAAATTAAAAGATACATATATACATACATAAACATATACATATATGCATAAATACACACACCGATGCTTGTATGCACATGTTTCTGCAGAGTTCAGAAGAGATTGTTCAAAAGCAGCTGTCTCTTTAAACACCACTGTTCTACTTAAAATATTTTATGCATAGGTCTGTCTTAATTATTGATGAGTCCTCCCAACGTCTAACATTTGATTAGCTCATTGTTGTGGCTAAGTAAACATTTAGCGATTTGAATTGAACAATATTTCTGTTTTTTGCCCTTTGGGAGTAACTCTTAACATTGCAACCATTAATTAATTCTGTCAACAGAAAGCCCTATACCTTTTACAAAACTTTTGTAATAAATGATCTTATTTGACCCTCAAATGTTTTCCAAGTTATAAAGTATTGGTACGTTTCACCTATGTGCCTTTCAGTTATATCCTATAACCAAGTCATTGGCACTTCTACAATTGCATTCCTTGCATAAACTCTGTATTCACACTTTGTTACTCTTTCCCATTTGCTTTACAGTCCTTTTTTCTATAATCTTTTACCCTTCTGGCTGGTTCTTCCCTTTACTCTTACAGATTAATGGCCTACCTCACTTTTTATCAAAGTATTTATGGTTTATTATTCTTTCTTTTTTCTGCTTTCTTTTTATTAGCAAAATCCTCATTTAAAAAAAAAATAAACTATAGCTAGTCCTGGCTGAGTCCTTCAAGTACGAAATATATTTAGAAACTGTGTTACAATATCTCCTCCCCGCCTCCACCCCACTCATCTTTCTATTGAGCAGGAATTCTTTCCCCAGCCCAAGAATTACATTGACTCTGGCCAGCAGTTTGTCATAAAATATGCTACATGACATCCATGCTTTGTTCTAGCTCTTCTATTTCCTGCAGACTCTTAAAGACCTTTTCTAATATCCTTATTCTGAAATCCATCAATTTCCGTGTTATAAGGAAAGAAGGCCTTTTCAATTACTGTATGTAATACTTTCTGGCTTCTTTTTTAAGAACCTCATCCTGTATTCCTCTTTCTGCTTCATTTAATGCATTCTTTTTGAAAAGTTAGCCTTTTCTGCTCAGCTCCTTTAATAGTATTATTTACACTTCTGTTTCCTTTTTCTGTACATTTTACTTTTCTCATAAATTCTTTGAAAACCTGGGCACTCCCATTGCTCAAAAATGTGATCCTATTATGTTCACTTCCAGAGTGATTAATTTTTCTTTTTTTCTGCTTCAGGTAAGTTATAATGGTGAATCAACAACTTTGTACTTTTATCTGTTTCTTTTCAAACAATAGTTCCATTAAAAAAAAAATAATAATAACAACAAAAAATTCTTCCATTATTTGCAGTTCCTCTTTCAGATTTATCTTGATCTGTCTGTCCATTTTTACCTCTTAAGCTCATTGCCCCAGTCTTCCTGACCACTCTAGGAGGTCTTTAGAAAATTCTGTCTTGTTTCTCTTGGTTTCTTTTGTTTGTTATTTGAATTTTCAAGAGTTTGTTTACAGTTTTCAATAACTTGTTGTGTTTTCTTTCTCTTAACTTTAGTAATCATGTTTGCCCATGAGATTCCCAAAATTATTTTGAGTCATAGCAGTTACGGTAGGTTTGGCTGCTTTGTTGGGCCATGATGCTGCATAACAAACTACCTTGAGAGGTAATGGCTTAAAATAACAAGTGTTTATTTTTTCAGTTATGTGTCTGTGGGTCAGCAGAGACAGCTCTGCTCTAGGCTGAGTGTTGACTGACCTTGCTCTAGCCTTTGGGATTGGCTTCGTTATGCTCCAGGTCTCCTCATTCTCCATGAATTAACAGCTACTGGGTAATATCTTCTCATGGCAGTGCACAAAAGGCCTACGCAAACCTGTTTAAAGCCTCTGCCCATGTCCCTTCCTCTAACTTTTCATTGGTCAAAGTGAGGCACAGGTATAATTTGCTTCACTGTGCAGCAGGGAGTGAAAAATTGAGAACAAGCATGCAATCTATCACAGTTGTATATAGTCTAATCATTTGTGTTCATGTGTCCTCTTCTTCCTCCTCAAGAGGAAAATCCCTGAGAGGCAGGGCCGAGATGGCAGAGTAGTCAGACGCTTCCCGTGGACCCTCTTACAACAAAGACCCCCCCAAAAAGTGAATCGAGTATATATGACAAGCTAGGAGCCCTGAACATCAAAGGCAAAGTTGAGGAACTGGACTGAGTGACAGGGGGAGGGAGAGATGGTTCAAGCAGCGAGGAGTTGCCAGAAGTGACCCAGCAAGAGCCTGAGCCCTGCAGATCTGATTAGATCATGGGTGAGTGGTGAGGCAGGCAAGCAGTGGTGCTTGAGAGGTACATTTTCGCAACCTGTAGAGACCCAGAGACAGAGAGTCTTCTTGGCCACCCAGAACCAGTAAGAAGCAGCCCTCGATTGGTGAAAGATAAGTACTTGTGTCCGGCCTATTACATGGATAAAAAACACCCCGCTTAGGGAAAAACCCCTTTCCCATTTACATCCCCATTCCCTGCTCTGCACCGGGTCCAGTATGGCTTCAGCAATTGCCGAGTCCCCTGGGCCAGAAGTAGGATCTGTGACACACCCTGAGCCATTCTCCTGGGCTTAGAGAGTGAACAAATTAACAAACAGGGGAAAAAATAAACTGCCGGCTCCCCTAAGCCAGGAACCCAGGGTAGGCACAGCTCCTTTGCCTAGGCACAGGCATAAGGGATCCACGGACTTTGAGTGTCTTTCCCCCTGCATAGACTTGTGTCGGCCCATTTCAACAGCATAGTCCCTATTACCATAGTACAACAGGGTATATACCTGAAGTCTAACTTCAACTGTTTCAGCTGTGAAGTACAGGTTTGTGGCATTTGACACTGCTCTGCCCATTAAGCACTGTCTTCACCTACCAACATCAGGGGCCAGAGAACTGGTGGGTCCACACACACCACCTAGCCACCTGCGATAGGGGCCCATGAATAAGTGCCCCCTAGTCTTTACAGCCAACAGCATTGGGTGCCCATAGTCTGGCTGCAAAACTTACTCACCTACATACTCCAGGGAACAGGGACACAACTTCCTCTTGAACACTCAGGGGTGGCTGTCAACCCCCTGCCTTGCTCAGAGTGTGTCCCCCTGCTGCAGCCAGTTCCCTGTGCATACACCAATTACCCATGCCTGTCTGGGACTGTAAGTGAGAGCCTGCACCACACACCTGGTGGCTATCTACCTGGGCTCCTGAGCTGAATACATACAGAAGGAATGAGAAGACTCCTGAGCTCACATACCTAGTAACAGATCTAGCCACCTAGTGACAGGACATTAGTGCTTCAAAGGCACCAATAATCAAACTAGCTCATAAGAGCAGCCTATTTGGGCAAATCAAAACAAAACAAGAAGCTAGGACACAGTAAGCAAACATAAAAAAAATTAATATAATAACTTATTGATGGCTTGGAGACAACAGTCAATATCAACTCACATAAAGAGGCAGTACATGATGGCTTCAGCAAACTCCCAAAATTAAGAATCTAGAAATTTTTCAGAGGAGGAAAATTTCTTGGAATTACCAGAAGCAGAATACAAAAGATTAATATACAGAGCTCTTCAAGAAATTAGGAAGGAAATTAAGCAAAATGCAGAACACACAATACAGGAAATTAAAAAAATTAGAGAAGAGCATCATGACAAATTTAACAGGCTTCAAGAATCCACAGAGAGACAGCAATCAGAAATCCAGAAGATTAACAATAAAATTTCAGAATTAGACCACACAATAGAAAGTCACAGGAGCAGAATTGAGGCAGTGAAAGTCAGAAATAGCGAGATTGAAGATAAAGCACTTGACACCAATTTAT
>NW_004443939.1:33719686-33721839 GCF_000243295.1 Trichechus manatus latirostris | reverse complement strand
TAGGGATAAAAGAAAAATCATCTACAAAGGAGAGTTAATAAGCATAAGCTCGGACTACTCATCAGAAACCATGCAGGCAAGAAGGCAATAAGATGACAAATATAAAGCCTTGAAGGAAAAAAAATGCCAGCCAAGAATTATATATCCAGCAAAACTATCTCTCAAATATGATGGTGAAATTAGGGCATTTCCAGATAAACAAAAGTTTGGGGAATTTGCAAAAACCAAACCAAAATTACAAGAAATACTAAATGGAGTCCTACAGTTAGAAAATCAATAACATCAGATAACAACCCAAGACTAGAACACAGGACAGAGCAACCAGATATCAACCCGGATAGAGAAGTCACAAAAGTAAATCAAAGCTAAAACACTGAAAATAAAGAAACAGATGTCAATATGTAAAAGATGACAACATTAAAACAAAAAAGAGGGACTTAAACAATGTAGACACAGATTTTTCATATGGAGTTGAAGTCTAGGTGATATAAAGAAATAAAAGACTGGTATAAACTTAGAAAAATAGGGGTAAATATTAAGGTAGCCACAAAGGAAACTAACAATCCTACAAGGCAAAATAAAATACTGGAAAAATATAAAGACTCAGCAAATATAAAATCAACAACAATGAAGAAGATGAGAAGAAAATATATAAAGAAAAATGACTCGGCACAGAAAATTAAATGGAACAAAGAAACTGTGATGAACACACAAAAAAAAAGACATCAAAATTACAGCACTAAACTCATACCATCAATAATTATGCTGAATGTAAATGGACTAAATGCACCAATAAACAGAGAGAGTGGCAGACTGGATTAAAAAAACAAGATCTGTCTATATGCTGCCTACAAGAGACACACCTGAGACTTAAAGACACAAGCAAACTACAACTCAAAGGATGGAAAAAAATATAGAGAGCAAATAACACTCAAAAAAGAGCAAGAATGACAATATTAATCTCTGACAAAATAGACTTTAAAGTAAAATCCACCACAAAGGATAAGGAAGGACCCTATATAATGATTAAAGATTCAATACACCAGGAGGACTTAACTATAATAAATATGTACGCAAGGACAGGGCTCCAAAAATATAAAACAAACCGTAACAACACTGAAAAGAGAGATAGATAGCTCCACAATAGTAGTAGGATACTTCAACACACCACTTTCGGTGAAGGACAGACCATCCAGAAAGCAGCTTCACAAAGACATGTAAGAGCTAAATGCTACAATCAACCTACTTGATCTCATAGACATATAATGAACACTCCACCCAACAGCAGCCAAGTATACTTTCTTTTCCAATGTACATGGAACATTCTCCAGAAGAGACCACATATTAGGCCATAAAGCAAGCCTTAACAAAATCCAAACATCGAAATATTACAAAGCATCTTTTCTGACCATAAAGCCATAAAATTAGAAATCAATGGCAGAAAAAGCAAGGAAAAAAAATCAAACACATGGAAGCTGAACAACACCTTGCTCAAAAACTACTTGGTTATAGAAGATATTAAAAATGGAATAAAGAAATTCACAGAATAAAACAAGAATGAAAACACATCCTACCAGAACCTTTGGGACACAGCAAAAGCACTGCTCAGAGGTCAGTTTATAGCATAAACGCATGCATCCAAAAAGAAGAAAGGGTTGTAATCAAAACATTAACCCTACAACAGGAACAAGTAGAAAGAAAGGAGCAAAAGAAGCCCACAGGTGCCAGAAGAAAGGAAATAATAAGAATTAGACCAGAATTAAATGAAATAGAGAGTAGAAAAACAATTGAAAGAGTTAACAAGACCAAAAGCTGGTTCTTTGTAAAGATCAACAAAATTGATAAACCATTGGTCAAACTGAGAAAAGAAAAACAGGAGAAGACGCAGATAACCCATATAAGAAATGAGATGGGTGATATCACAACAGACCCAACAGAAATTAAAAGATTCATAACAGAATACTATGAAAAATTATACTCTAACAAATTTGAAAACCTAGACGAAATGGACAAATTTCTAGTTACTCATTACCTACCTAAACTAACACAAACAGAGGTAGGACAACTAGATATACCCATAACAAAAGAAGAGATTGAAAAGGTAATTAAAAAACTCCCAACAAAAACAAGCCCTGGCCCGGATGGCTTCACTG
>NW_004443939.1:33682795-33718010 GCF_000243295.1 Trichechus manatus latirostris | reverse complement strand
GGGGAGGGAGGGAGAGGGTTATTTACTAACTAGATAGTAGATAAGAATTATCTTAGGTGAAGGGAAGGACAGCACACACTACAGGGTAAGTGAGCACAACAGAACTAAACCAAAGCTAAGAAGTTTCCTGAATACAATCAAACACTTTGAGGGACAGAGTAGCAGGGGTAGGAGTCTGGGGACCATGCTTTCAGGGGACATATAGGTCAATTGGCATAACAAAGCTTAAGAAAATGTTCTGCATCCTATTTTGGTGAGTGGTGTCTGGGGTCTTAAAAGCTTGCAAGCGGCCATCTAAGATGCATCAATTGGTCCCTACCATCTGGAGTAAAGGAGAATGAAGAACACCAAAGACACAAGAAGAGTAGTAGCCCAAGAGACAGAAAGGGCCAAATACACCAAAGACTTCATCAGTCTGAGACCAGAAGAACTAGATGGTGCCTGGCTACCACCAATGACCACCCTGACAGGATACACAACAGAGAGTCCTGGATGGAGCAGGGGAAAGGTGGGGGGCAGAACTCAAATTCTAGTAAGAAGACCAGACTTAATGGTCTGACTGAGACTGGAGGAAGCCAGGAAAGCATGGCCCCTGGATTCGCTATCAGCCCAGAACTAAAACAAATTCCAAGGCCAACTCTTCAGACAGGAATTGGATTGGCCTGTGGGACGTAAAGTGATACTCATGAGGAGTGTGCCTCCTAGCTCAAGTAGATACAAGAGACTAAACGGGCAGCTTCTGTCCAGAGGTGAGATGGGAAGGCAGAGAGGGTTAGGAGCTGGTTGAATGGACGTGGAGAATCAGAGGTGGAAAGGAGGAGTGTGCTGTCATAGTACAGGGAGAGCAATTAGAGTCACCTAACAATGTATATATAAATTTTTGTATGGGAAAAAATTAAAATATAAATAAATAATGTAATACCTGTCTAATGTTTGTAATCAAACTGTCACCCTCTTACAATGCAAAAAAATTATGTATCTTAAAGAAACCAGATTCTCAGGAGATTGACCTCATGGCTCAGACTCTGTTTTGTCTTAGGTTCCATTTCTGCTTCTGAGAAAGTGACCCATGACTGTTAATAAGTAAACCAAGGAGGGGCAGCTTGCTTTTGAGAAGAACACTTAGTATATTTTAAACAGACTTACTGAAGACCTCCTACAGGTGAGATCCATCCTGTATTATCTTGCTAATCATGAATTCTCTAAAGGAAACTTTGTTGTCACACGTAAATTTTTCTGTATTTTCTGTTTCCGGTAGACAGAGACAAACTTTGTGTGCTCCTTATGGATATATGTTTCTGTGTGGTAGATCCAACTATACTAATTTAGATGATCCCCTTCCAACTGATAGTGAATTTATTTGGGAAATTGCTTGTTTAGATTCCTGATGAATTTGTGGGCAATGCACTTTGAAAACTTTAGGATTATCTTCAGATATTCATAGTAATAATGCTAGTAAATACTGAAAAGGTAATGTTAAAATTCTAAAATGAAAGTCAGAAGAAAACCTATTGGTCCAACATTCAGGGTATGGTTGGTAGCTTTACTTCCTACTTATAGTATTTCTGAAGTGGAGAAATCTTTAAGAAAATTTGTCAGTCACTATGGGACAAATAACAGATGAGATGGATGGAAGCGTAACAGTGAGCTCTGATCTCATAAACCAAGGTGACATAAGATAACAAATTAGCCTTAGGTTTTTTTATTAGTGTAGTCTGTGCTGTAGCAAATATCTCTTGTTACATTTGGATAAATAACAAAGGAGAAGTAAAACAAGATATACATAGAATTAGACAGCAAACTACTTGGTTACACACTGTAACACTCTTACAAACACCAGATTTGTTTGGTTGGTTACCATCAGAAATAAGTACACGGGCTAAATCACTATTGCAAGGGATAGTAATATTCTTAGTTTACATCCTGATAGTATTAGACATAATAAAATTTATCCTCTATTGTCTTACACACCTAAAAGGCAAAGAAAGCTTCGGGCTAAAATGTTGTTGTACTTTGAGTCTGCTCACTCCAGCAATGTGATTGATGAGAACATCACTCTTACTTAAGATCCTGCTGAAGAACCAGATGGTATCCAGTGGAAAACCAGAACCAAGAGTTTAAAGAGCCTGCAATGGCTGCCATCTAGGAGCTAGACTAAGTCCAGGTATTGATCATCAATGTGTTACCTCCAATCTCCAATCAAAAGAAGGGAATGATTTAGGAAATAATATTGGAGTTATTATTCCCTCTGCTTGAGCATAGAGAATGTGACCCAGCTGGAGCTGGGCTCACAAGGACTCACAAGGACACATCAACTGGGCCCTGAGGTATAAAGACAATAGCTAAGATAGTCTTGGAAAATATCTTTTAGGGAAACTTTCACATAAAGCCAATCAAACAGAACACAAAAGACTTTCTACTCTTTTTCTGTTAGCATTTAGTGAATAGAAATTTGTTGGACCAATGAAGACCCTCCTGACTCTTGTTACTGAAACCTGTACCAATGATTGTTAAGAAAGACAATTCAAAATTCAGGATCACAGTTTCTAGCCAATCTGAAAAGGCTAAGCTTTCAATTGTTTTGCCCATTTGTAATGTTAGTATATACTGATGATTCTGTAATGGTCTTTGGACTCGGGCAGACATGGCTGTGGCAGCATGCTTGTCTGTTTTCCCATTCCTGTCTATTCTGTAATATTCTTTGGACTCGGGCAGACATATATCTAACAGCATGCCTGTCTGTTTTCCCACTTTTGTCTGTTTTGTGTTATTTCCTTGGACTCAGGCAGACATGGCTCTGGCAGCATGGTTGTCTGTTTCCCACTTTTGCCGTTTTGAATATATGCCGAATAAAACTTTCTTTTTGCTGTAAAAAAAAAAAAAAAAAAAGAAAGAAAGAAAATCCAGGGAATTCACCCCTGTACCATTTCTTAACTTCTGAGATTTCTAGGCTGTCCACCATTTTCTTTTCACCACTTAGAATCTTTCAATGTTTATTTGTTGGTTAGGAATTTTCTTTTCTTTTTTTTTTTTTTAGGTGAGGGCGAAGAAGCCCTTGAGAGGGATGGGACCACAGATAGGACTCCACTGTAAATCAATTCTGACAGGTTTTCAGCAAAGCTTTTTAGCATGACATCCCAGACAGCTTCAGAATTCAGCAAATGCCCTGAAAGAAAGACCAGTCGTATTTCTGAGACACTTTGTGACCTCTGATACCAAAATACTGCCATGGCACTTGGTTTCTCTCGCCGCAAGCAGCAGTTTTCTGCCTAAAGGAAGACCACAATCACAGATCTTGTTGATGCCTAGAATTTTCCAACATACACAAAAATAAATACATGCAAAATATCCACTTAATCCCTCAAGTTCTTTCTTCTCTGAATTTTCAGATTCTCATGTTCTTGTTACTTCAGCTGCTTTCTGATGCTGTTAAGCAAATGGTTTTTGTGTTTTATCTGGGTTTTTGCGTTATCATCAGTGGAAGCATCGGTCAGCCATAAACGAGTCAGTTCTTCCTCAAGGCAGAAATTCACATTATTATTCTGAAATAGGGTGATATTAATGGTCTAATTTTACGAGAAAACTGTCTTAATGATAATATTTTCCCTCAAATTTTAAAGTCTTAATAAATCACACAATTTACAAATAGATTAAAAAAAAAGAGGAAAATCCCTGATATCTCCCTTGCAGTCACTGTATCCTATATCAAAGTCCAGTATCTCTGGATGATGTGTGGTCCTCTCTGTCAGGCCTCAATATGGCTCCTCATGGTTCAGTTACCTTGATACTTGTCTTAATACACAAACACAAATTACCTTTCTGGTGCGCAGGAACCATCAAATCTTGCTGAGCAGAAATACTGACAGCTCCATGCTCTGGCTGTGATGTGAGTTCTTTTGTTTGTCCATCTGGTAGCCTCCAGTTCTGCTCGTTGGTAAACAATCCCTTGTCCATCTACCTTGATAGTTCCTGGCTGTGCCCTCTGGGAGGATCTTCTCTTTGATCTTCCGTGGCCATTTCTGTGGCCGTATCTGAAGTGGATGTTCAGTAACATGCCTTTCCTAAGGACTATGCATATACAGCAAACCACTTCCTTTTAATATGGGTTTGGGATCCAATGGGTTGTTTCTGGATTGTTCCCCTCAAAAATGTGGTAGGCTTCCACATTTTTGCTTTGTGGTCATTTGCAAGTGTGAGTAAACACAGTCAAAGATCTTGGATGAATGGAATTTTTAAGCTGGATGACTCTGGCCCTTTGTTTATAGACTTCTGTGCCTTCCACATCCAACTAATTCCTAGTTTGCTGCTTGTTGCTTTGTGGATATCTGAAATAATGCACTGTCTTTGCCAGTGGGCTCACAACTTTTGTATGATGAGGCACCAGCCATATTTGTTGCTAAGACTGGGATTTACAGACACTTCTTTTAATTGCTTCAATTTGGGGTGTGAGGGCTTTTTCAATGCTGACAGATTTCAAATTATCAGACTGAGATTGTAGGTTGTAGTAAAGAAAGTATCTCTTAGCAAATACGCGTTTCTTTACATTTCAGCTCTCAGACTGGCTGGTTCTACCTTGAATCCATAACTCTTTTAGGATTTTGCTGACAACCCATGCCAATATTCTGCAGACATTTTATCATTTTCCTAATACCGGGTATAGTCTTTGTCAGCATATGGTCACCCTCACAATGTATAGCAGCTGATACGATTTTGTTAGTGTATAATAAGCGTTCTGAGATTTTCAGTTTTCATTAGCTGAGTCATTAACCTGCACCTACCTAGCTTTGCCACTAAACCAGTACCACATTGTAGTTTCTGTTATTTGAAGCATCTCACTTCCAGTTACTAAATTAGTTGGATTAGGTTTTGAATGCATATAACCAGAAGAAGAAATAACAATGGAACTGACAGTGGTTTGATAAAGACAGAAGTTTATTTCCCTCTCATGTAAAAGAGAACTTTGAAGGTAAACTATCAAGGCTACTGTGGTAGCAACAGGATGTTATCAAGGACCTAGGTTATTTTTTTTCCCTTACTCCATTTAAAGAAGCTTCCTTCTTAAAAGTTACCTCATAGTCTTGGATGGCTGCTGTAGCTCCAGCCATCACTTCTGAGGTAGCAGGAAGAGGTAGAGAAGGATAAGAGTATGCTGCTCCCATCCCCTTTTTGAATAAGTTGGCTTCCTTTAAGCAGCCTCCCCTCACAAAAAAAAAATGTGCTTATATCTCATTGGCCAGGACTTAGTTATACAATCTCATTTTGCTGGAAGGTATGATGACAAGTGTAGTATTTTACTTATTAACTGAATACAATTGGGATTTGGTTATTAAGGAAGAAGGGAATCATGGGTATTGGGATGCTGCAATTAACCGTCTTTACCAGAGACGTAAATTTATTCTTTGCTTTGAGACTTCTACTTTCATTTTTTGAAACATGTTTGGTTAAGCTTTGACATCTTGAAAGGCCAGAAAACATGCCCCCTTTTTATCATCCCCATATAATAATTTAAGTCATCCCTATTGTAACAGCAATTTACTCATCCTCCATATACACATGCCTCGTTTCCAACCTTTGTGAAAATTAATTTTAGTCATTACATTAGTCTTATTAAAAAGGCAGAATCTTTGTCTTTATATAGCACAACAATAATTCTTTTACATAGATTATGTCAACCTGACTCATTCGTTTCCTTTTCTTTTAAGTACATTCCAGACTGCTACTCTGTTTATCTAGATAGATTTTATTTTTCGAGTTGGAAATGGCCTTAGAAATCATCTGATTTAATCCTCTAATTTTGCAGATGAGGATGCTGAGGCCTAGAAAGAGTATATTAAGCTACTCATGTCACACAGCCAGGAGTTATTAAACATTCTCCATGCCTGTATCCTTGGCTTTGTTTGCAATTAAATGTGTCCACGTATTAGTTTTTGCTTTATTTTCCCCAATCAAATTCCCTTCTACCTTTTTTAGTTATGCAGCTAAAGACTCCTTCCAACCATTCTTATTATATGCAGGAGATAAGTCATGACCCAAAGTAATATTTCCTTTTCAAATTTCTCTTAAGGATGAGGATGGAGAGTAGTATATTCATAAATCTGATATTTCCTCTCACTGAGGAAATCACACATACAATCATATATCTTCCACCTCAAATCTCATATATCTTTGAACATTTGCATCTGTGGGATTGGCAACCCTTCTCCCTTTATGAATTTTTTTCCCTTTTGGCCAGTATAAAGATCCCTGAACCAAGTCCCCATGTATGCAAAAGTAAATTCTCCTCTTGTTCCTTATCCTAAAATGAATCTCATTTTTTTCTTCTCATTCATTCTATTTGTTGATTCATTTAGCAACATTTACAGAGTACCTTTGACATGTAGGTTGTCAAGAAATCTGTCTAGGTAAAGAACAACTTAACGGGGTAGCATATAACACAAATAACAGGAAAACACATACATTGCTTGATCCCAGGAAGCTTCCTTTCAGCTCCCAGGTCTCTTTCCCTGCTGTGATTTTCCTCCTATTGCTTCTCTTTATCATCAGAACACAGCAAGCAGTAAGCAGCCATAAAATGTTTTTTGCATTGTGTTGAATTTCAGAATCTTTGCTATGGCACCATCCCTGTATGATTTCCTTTCTATGCTTCAGCATCTCATTGGCAGCAGATAAATAGCATGTGGGGGCTGTTTGGTTGGAGAGGGGGAGTTTGGGCTTGGTGTGAATCACGGGCTAAGTTCAGGACTTAGCACATACACACAGGTTTTGCTTCTGGTACTGTTGTTATTGCAATTTTACTTTTATTGATTTTTTTGCATGTTAAATTCCACCTGGTTTTGCTCACACCATGCTTTCATTTTTTGATCCATCTCTTAGAGGATATGCTTGACCTTGAGCCTCTCCTGCTGTGTTCACTTTTGCAATTCTTTCCCCATTTCAAACCCACTCCCACCTCCCCTTCACTCAGGTACCAGTTGCCATGGGTAGGTTTTGACTCATAGAGACCCCATGCATGTTAGAGTAGAACTGTGCTCTAAAAGGTTTTTTAAAAGTAGATTGCCAGGCCTTTCTTCCAAGGCACCTCTGGGTGGACTTGGAGCTCTAACCTTTCAGTTAGTAGCTAAGTGTGTTAACCCTTTGTACCTCCCAGGGACTCCTTCCCCCAGGTTTCTGCCTTGAATTCTTTTCAAACTGTACTATTGCTTTTCACAACAGAGATGATCACAAATATAGAACCTAATGTCATGTCCAGCCTTCAATAAATGAAAGTTGTTTATCTCATCATTATTAAGTGAGCTTCACCATACTTCTTCATAGTGAGTAAAGCTGGCACCAAACGAGTTAACTAAAGTGTAAGATACTGATATAGCTAATTTAATACTATCTAGCAAATTGTTATTAAAGCAAAGCAAAATAAATCGATTTAAAGTCTCCTTCATTGACTTAGACTAAATAAATAATGTGATTTTATTCTTGCAAATTGCTCCTCAATCACTGAACTCTTCTCTTTAATTTTTAGTGTGTTAACACGAAACAGAAGAAGAGGTAAGGGTTTTGGAATAAGAAACACATGAGTTTATGACTGGGCTCCATTAATAATCATTATGTGAAAGAGCAAGTTACTTGAACCCTTTGGAGCTCACTTACTTTTGGATGTGAATTTGAGAATATAATACCAACCTCATTGGGCTGGTATGAATATTAAATTAGAATAACTATATCCAACTTGCCTGGTGTATGGTAAAAGTTACACAAAACTTAATTCTCTTTCCCTCTTTTTTTAATAGCACTTATTTGATACTAGACCAGTGGCACTTACTGGATATATATATATATATATATATATATATATATATTCTTACCTGTATCCATCCATAAAAGCCTTACTAATTATTTTTCAATTATATTCTGGAAGTATGTTCCTTCTCATTTTTCAAAAAAAAAGACATCGAGGAAAGAGAGGACAAAGTAGCAATTTGGATGAAAAATACAGCTTTCAGCCTAGATTGAACCTATTACTAGGCATATCTCTTTCCTTGAAAGGCTGAGGTAAAATATGCTGCTTCCTGGTGGTAAAGAATTGATGTGATTTTATTTTGAATAAGCTTTGAGTGGAAAAGCCATATTTCTTCAGCAGTTTCACTTCTTATCTATATAAAATGGCAACTGATTTAGGTTAAAAAGCTCTTCAGTAGCTGGTCTAGTAAACTTAGTTCTAATAAACTAAATGTCAATGTGATAAAAAAGAAATCTTACTAAAGAAAAAAAATCTACCTCACGCTAATTCTGAAAAATGTGCTTTCCTTCAGGCCTCAGAGGCTTTTTGGTATACTCTTGGGGTCCATTTATATAGTTTTTCCGTAGCACCAACTCCCATGGGGAGTTTGCAGTGAAATAACCACAGTATTTCTCAGTAGATGGTAGCAATGAAGCATGAGAAAAGTTTGAAGTCATTTTATTTCTTGAAACTTTTTCCTCAGGGGATCCAGCTTACACAAATCTGAGGAAGAAGGACCCTCGTTCATCACATTTACAGGTGGCAAGAATTCAGCATCTACAGTCTTAAATGGGAGAAGGATGAGCTAAATCCAGCAAAGTGAAATTTTATAGAGAATACTATAATATCTTTTACTTAAAGTTCAGAATTTGACTCTATAGATACAGGGTAGTTAAGGTGTATCTCAGGAGTAGCAAACATTGGGAGAAAACACCTTTTTAATTTTCTTACTGCCCTAGCTCCTTCTCACTGCCCTTCCATTGTTTAGTACAATCTTCTATCAAAGATTATAACTTGCCACTTTGCCCTCACATTCTCCATTCTCCACTCCTGTCACACTCAACTTCTCTTCCTGGAACTCTTCCATGCACTCTCATTTGACCCTGCATCTTTACACATTATTTCCTCTTTCGGAAACTTTATTTTTTTACCGTCATTTACGCATGAGTAACTCTTACCGATTCTTAGGCAAAGGCTCAGATTAAATGCCAATTCCTCTACGAAGGCTTCTTGGCTCCCACTCTGCTACCAGGTTATGTGTTTTCAGAATATCCCCAAGTTTATCTCTTTCTAACCAGAGCCCGCTATATCATTGGAGGTCCCAGTACAAAATGAAAATGTAGGCCCTGGCTGGGGCCAAGAAAGCCAGTCTCCCCTGCTCACTGGGTTGCCACCCCAATGCACATGGACAGGCTACCCCCAAAGGTTACATTCTCCATACTGAGACATGCTAGATATCAGTACCTGGCTCTAGGGTGGATGTTACCTGCCAAACACACCATGGTGCTGCTAGTCCAGGGCAGGGGTGCCTTCTGCCCCAACCCCCTATGCCAAGATCCCCCCCAGTGTGCCCTCAACCTTGACCATCCCTGCGCACGTGCACATGTCCCTGCCAGAGGAGGTGGAGGATCACAGTCCTCCTCTTGCTATTGTGAGCTGGTTGCCTCCCGGATAGAGGGTATCAGTGGTTCTGGGCATGAAGAAGGAGACCAGGACACAGGCAGCTGAGCACCCCTTCCCGGGAGGTGGGAAGCAGTGGAGGAGCATGGACTGACTGCCTGCCAGCTGTGGCACCAAGCCCCAACCCAAACTGCATTGTTCTGTTGGATTTCACTTATGAAGTAATTCCAACAATTACAGAAAAAGTTCAAAGATAAAATTATTAAAAATTTCAAGACATCCATCATAGAGCATTAAACTCCGAGTGCAGGGCGCTTGTGTGACTATACTAGTCCCATCTTTGTGAAGGTGGTCCTGTTTATAACAGATCCCACTTTATATTCATTCCTTTGTCTCCACTAGACTTTAAGTCACGTGAGGACAGGGACCATATCTATAGTAAACACTTAATAAATATTTGTTAAAAAAAATAAACTGGGTAATTAATAAAGTCCTTTCATTATTTGGGGTGTGTTCCTAATCTATGAGGATGACTCATCTAGCACCCTGTACTTACTGCCTCTTCTCTTGTTCATGCCAGTCACCTTCACCTCTGCTCCCTGCTTGGGACTCTGATGCTCCCGTACAGGTACTCTTCATCTTCCTCCAGGACAACTGGAGAACACTAATAGTGTGTTTTTTCAGCTTCCAGGTGTATATTTTAAAGTATAGATATGATCAAACAACTTTTCTGCTTAGAAATTTTTGTGGCCCAGCATTGTCTGCAGGTTAAAATTCTAACCTCTTCTTCAGATATCCAAAACCTTACATAACTTGGTCCCAATGTATTCTGTAGGATTAATCTCTTACTACTTCTGCCGTATGTGATGTAAGCAGCATACTTATCCCTCACATCCCAGATTACATAACTGATTAACTGTCACTTCTCATGTGAAGCCTGTTCAGATTTTACCACCAGCTTTGGAGGGTAGTGTCTCCATTTCTCTGTACATTAAGAACTCTATTCTACCTTAGCTTTGATGGGATAAATGATCACATTGAACTCTGGTCTATTTCACTCCAGAAATTGAATTTCTATTATGACATATCAACTTTTGGGAAGCTGCTTGTTGTTGTTGTTGAGTGCCATCGAGTCAGTTCCAACTCATAGCGACTCTGCACACAACAGAACAAAACACTAAGCTATTCTCACAATAATTGCTATGTTTGAGCCCATTGTTGCAGCCACTGTGTCAATCCATTTCATTGAGAGTCTTCCTCTTTTTCGCTGATCCTCTACCTTACCAAGTGTGATGTCCTTCTCCAGGGACTGAACCCTCCTAATAACATGTCAAAGTATGTGAGATGAAGTCTCACCCTCCTTGCTTCCAAGCTGCATTCTGGCTGTACTTCTTCCAAGACAGACTTGTTTGTTCTTCTGGCAGTCCACGGTATATTCAGTATTCTTTGCCAACACCGTAATTCATTCAAAGGCATCAATTTTTCGATCGTCCAGGTTTCGCATGCATAGGAGGTGATTAAAAATACCATTGCTTGGGTCAGGCACACCTTAGTCCTCAGATTGACATCTTTGCTTTTCAACACTTTAAAGAGATCTTTTGCAGCAGGTTTGCCCAATGCAATACTATACTTCGTTTGATTTCTTGATTGCTGCTTCCATGGGCATTGATTGTGGATCCAAGGAAAATGAAATTCTTGACAGCTTCAACCTTTTCTTCTTTTGTTATGATATTGCTTATTGGTCCAGTAGTGAAGACTTTTATTAAATTTATGTTGAGTTGTAATTCATACTGAAGTCTTTGATTGTCTTCAGTAAGTGCTTCAAGTCCTCTTCGTTTTCAGCAAGCAAGGTTGTATCATCTGCATATTGCAGGTTGTTAATGAGTCTTCCTCCAACCCCGATGCCGTGTTCTTCTTTATATAGTCCAGCTTCTCCTATTATTTGCTCAGCATACAGACTGAATAAGTATGGTAAAAGATACAACCCTGACACATGCCTTTCCTGATTTTAAACCGCGGTATCCCCTTGTTCTGTTCTAAGGACAGCCTATTGTTCTATGTACAGGTTCTGCATGAACACAGTCAAGTGTTCTTGAATTCCCATTCTAGAACCAATGGTATTGAAGGAAGGAGTCCAAGCTGCACTGAAGGCATTGGCCAAAAACAGTCTCCAGGAATTGACAGAATACCAATTGAGATGTTTCAACAAATGATGCAGTGCTGGAAATGCTCATTTGTCTCTGCCGAGAAATTAGGAAGACAAATACCTGGCCAACTGGCTGGAAGAGATCCATATTTGTGCCCATTCCAAAGAAAGATGATCCAAAAGAATGCAGAAATTATCAAAAAATATTAATATCACATGCAAGTAAAGTTTTGCTGAAGTTAATTCAAAAACGGTTGCAGCAGCACATCGACAGGGAACTGCCAGAAGTTCAAGTAGGATTCAGAAGAGAATGTGGAATGAGGGATATCATTACTGATATTGGATGGATCTTGGCTGAAAGGAGAGAATGCCAGCAAGCTGTTTGCCAGTGTTTTATTGACTATGCAAAGACATTAGAATATGTGGATCATAACAAATTATGGATAACATTTCAAAGAATGGGAAGCTGCTTAACAGTGTTAAATTCAAATAACGTTTTAGTGTACTAATTCGACATGGTATATTAAGGGCTTTTATATGCCAGGGAAACAAACAAAAGTGATTAAATCATGACCCCACCCCGAAGAAGTACATAATCTAATAGCAGAGCTAGATAAGTAAACATAAAATCAAATGCAATATTACAAGCACTGTAACAGAGATAAGAAAAAAAAGTCTCTCTGACAGTTAATGTATTTCCAGAGTTAGGAGAATCATGATGATGAGGGCACTAGGAACTGCACACTCTGAGTATTCGGGAAAGAATTAGTTTCCAGAAAACAGATGAGACTATAGAGTAACTTGAAAGGCATACAGTGGAAAAAGGAATTTCATTTATTTTGCACATTTTTAGGGAATAAAAATAGAAAAATAAGTGAACATTATGAAGAGGTGAATTTTGGATCAAGATAAAGAGACCTTTCTAAAAATAAGGATACTGAAAAATAGAATAGGTTTCCTCAGGAGGTACAATTTCCCCATTACTGGAGTTATTTAAGCAGATGTGGAATGACCCACATCCCTTGCTGACTCTGTAAAGTAGACTGAAACCAGAATATTGTGATGAAATGATCTGGTGTGTTGGATGGTGGTGTAGAACATCAGAAAATCAGAACTTTAATCCCAGTTCTTCGTTTTCTTGATCATATGACACAGATTCTGAACTCTTTGACTCCATTTCCTCTTCTGAAAAATGGGCATATTGAAATCTGCCTCAGAGGATTGTTTTGAGGATTAAATGGGATAAAGCAGTTGAAGGTACTTTGTGAACTGTGACTATTATTATTTATATTGATAGTAACAAAATTAACAATAGTCACATGCATTATCTCAGTTGATCCTCTCTGAAAACTGAAGATAGAATATCTTTTCCTGTTGTTAGTTGACATAGGTTGATGCTGACTAAGGGTGACCCCGTGTGTGCAGAGTCGAGCTGCTCTGTAGGGTTTTCAAGGCTGTGACCTTTTGGAGGCAGTTCACCAGGTCTGTCTTCCAAGGCGTCTCTGGGTCGGTTCAAACCGCCAATCTTTTGGCTAGTAGTCAGGTGGTTAACCATTTGCCCCACCCAGAGACTCTCATCTCTTATTACAGTTAAGAAAAGTAACAGATTACAAGTGACCTTCTCATAGTGACATAGATGGTCAGTGACTGGTAGGACTGGAAGTACGCCTTCTCCTGTAGAGCCAAGAATTGATTCCCCTGCAGCACACTGCCTTTATGATGAAGTAGAGAGTCTGAAACATTTTACAGTTCACAAAGTGCTTTGGACAGGAGTGAAGTCACTCATGTAATAATACACTCTGTTTAGACATCACTGGCTAAGTGATATGCTTATGTGATTTTTCCACTCGGGGTACTAGGATGAAAATTACAAATGTTGACTAGAGCTATCCTTTCTTTAGTAAACAGTATCTTTCTTTAATAAATCTTGATGGCAATTTTTTTTTTTCACTTGGGAGCTTTAAAAAGACACTGAAGGGAGTTTATCAAGATAAACCGAATACTCATTGTTGAATACCATTATATATATATATATATATGAAATTATAAATGATATGCAGAACAACTACAATTAATTTTGGTATTAGTTACCATCCCCATTATTCCGGTAACTAACACGATTGTATCTCTGCTCTTGTTCTCTTTCTTCACTATCTTTTTTCTGCAAGTTCTTTTATTGAAATGTTGTAGTTCTTGATCCCATGTTGATCCATGAAGAACTAACCATTTTCTTATGACAATGGGGATATACTCTTGCTAGTTTGTTCATTGTAATAGTTCAGTTTTCAGTAATTTAAATGCAATGCTTTCTGCCTAAGCTGTTCACGTCTTAGAAGCTATTTTGATGTTTATTCCTAATTGCTGTTGCATAAATGTCTCAAGGAAGGAAACTTAGGAGATGTGTCTCTCTTTGTTCTCTGTTAAAATTCAATGTTCTTTGTGAAAGTTTTCTGGGGCTTCAACGGTAGGCGTTTTTAATGTTTTCCTTGCAAATACATACACACACACACATATATATACATACCCATGCACACACACACACATATATGGAGCCCTGGTGGTGTAGTGGTTAAGAGCTCGGCTGCTAACCAAAAGATCGACAGTTCAAATCCACCAGCCGCTCCTTGGAAACCCTATGGGGCAGTCCTACTCTGTCCTATAGGGTCGCTATGAGTTGGAATCAACTCAATGGCAATGGATTATATATATATACACATAAATATATTTATATATGTAGTTTATATATATAAATACTTATACATATATTTTTTAATTTGTTATTTTTTCCCAAGCATGCATCTAATCATTGCCTTTTACTTTAGAATGAAAAATAGGAAAAAACAAAAACCTATTTCAATTAACCTGGAAGAAAGAGAATAAAAATGGCACTGATCATAGGGACATTTCTCCTTTCTGAACGCTCCTGGACACATTAGAAAAAGGCCCACTCTCCCCTCTAGGCGGCAGTGCTGTACACGTCACACTTTTTCACCTTCATGCTTACGTACCATTACAAGCACTATGCACTTAGATTCCATTACAATTGATTGAATATTATACATCAAAGAGTGGAGAGAAATGTTTAAGATTTTATGAATGCAAGTGAAATGATTAGAGCTCCCAAAAGCTTTGAATTCTGAAGCTTGGCTTCTATCTTGTCCTTACATAAGCATCTTTGATCTTCTCTTCACCCTGCTTTTTAGATAACTTTTATGTGGCCTTATAATTGTTTTATTATTTTAAGAGAATTAGTCATGTAGACTTTTTTTTATAGAGAGAGAGAGGCTTTTTTTTTTTTGTTAAGTTTCAATTGCATTGCAAGCCAGGGGGATTTCTCTAATAGATGGAATTAGAGTTTACTCCTCTGTGTATCTTAAGGAATAGAAGTGGGAAGAGCTGGGTTCTAATCTTGGTTTTCCATAAAATCATTTTTTGACCTCGGGCAAATCATTAACCTAATCTGCTTTCTCTATTTCCATCTTTCCTTCCTTCCTTCTTTTTTTTCTTTCTGCAATGGGATACTCTGTCTTTTTTTTTTTTTTTTTTTTTTAAGATTAATAGAGTTAGTCAATTTTGAAGCCACTTGAAAGCTCTTTTACAAATATGACTCATTCTTAATATAAAAATCCAAGTTTGAGGGTTAAGATCAAAATAAGCATTCTTTAATAAGCAAGGAGACATTTTGTGTAAAGGACAGTTAATCTTTAAAATCTCACTGTTCCTCATTAATAACCACACTCGACTGTGCCTTCATGCACAATGGCAAGTTGCCAAGGCTGTGAGAACTGTTCCTATGGGGAATCCCTTAGTTGCAATCTCTCAGAATAGAGACAGGATAAGGAAACATCTGGAAGTCTTGGTGTCTACACATGGGCCATCCATTTAAAAGTCTCCAAATGATATTATTTTAGTTATTATGTTTCTCCCTCCATTTATTTACTATTCGTTCTACTGGATAAATAATTGTTGAGCACTTACTTTGTAACAGAGACTGTTCATCTCTGGAGGTACAGTGGCCTACAAGAGACCAGACCCTCCGTTCATGGAACTATCTCCAAAGGGGAAGCCACCTTCCAGAGATATTTTGATGCAGCAAATAGCAATTTCCCAGAAAGTTAGGTATAGCCTATATTTGTAATGCAGTAAATTGACCTTCATCTTTACTACAACTCCAGTTACACCAAACTGGAATTTTTATTCCATTTCTGCTTTTCATTTTCCTGACTTGAGTACATGCACACATCAGTCTTTAACCATTGCCCTCCCCTGGATGCCCATGCTGATCTCTGCCATGTTTACATGTATCTTCTTTGGTCCTCTGATTCACACTTAAGTGCAGGCTTTACTTCAAGTATTTGGATGAAAAGAAGCTAACTAAAGGCTCTGAGAAGCCCAAAATAAAGAACTTTGTTTAAATTAACAAAGCATTTTGCAAAATTGTTTTGATCATTTAGATATGTTATAAGGAGGCACCAATCCCTGGAGAAGGACATCATGCTCAGTAGAGGGTCATCAAAAAAGAGGAACACCCTCAATGCGATAGACTGACCGTGGCTACAGCAAAGGTTCAAACACAGTGAGGATTGTGAGAATGGTGCAGGACCAAACTGTGTTTCATTCTGTTGTACACAGGATTGCTGTGAGTAGGAAATGCTTGATGGCACCTGACAACATTTTGAACATGAATTGTGTGTCTTTCTCCCACCCCCAACAATATCTGTTGGTACTGAGTATCACACTCTAGAAACTGTCTCATTAATCAGTCTTCAGACACCTACTGACCTATTTCCCTTCAATCTTTCTCAAAGGCTAGGGCCTGATAAAAAGGTTAAAATAAGAACATTTCCCTCTCAGGAATAAGTTTCCAAATTAAAAAACAAATCATATAACATAAATATAACTATTAGATTATCGGTTTTAATTGCTGAAAGATAAGGAATACCATGCATTTTTTCTTTTAAGATTAGTACATTTATTCAGAATAAATTGAGAATACAATTAATCAAATCAGTACTCATTATGGAATTATAATAAACTGCTGGTTTGGAAAAAAAAGGTTAATTGCATGAGTAAGGCACTAAAATGATAGCAGCTACAGAATTATATAGCTAAGTGAATCTAATAATATTTCTAAAGCTTTTGAAGGTACTACAATGAGATACAATATCACTGACTGACACATAAACTAAAGCTTCTATGATACATTAAGACATGAGCTGGGGTCTTATATTCGTGAGTTTATATGATTTTCTTTCTCATTTGACTTTTTTTCCCCTCTCATTTGCTTGAATTAAAATTCTTTATAAAAAGTTCCTAATTAGGACTACCAATTCAGTGAGTTTTCTTGAGAGTACTGTAAATAGACTTTATTCAACCCTCTTTTCTGGTATGTGATTTTGTTTACAGCTATGGGTTCTGCTTGCAAGGATGTGGGGATTAAAGAATTCACCTTCTTTTCTATAGATGAGGATGGGGTCCACAAGGGCTAGCACCTGTGTCCTTGCTCAACCTCTTCCTGTTCCTTAACGTTGCTGTTCCTCCAGGCTCTGCCTTCCTTGGGCCCTTTCCCTTTTTACTCTATACGTCTTTCCTGGGAAATCCACCTTTCTATAGCCTCAAGTGATATCTCTATATATTTAACGCTAAAAAATATATCTCTAGGCAAGATGTTGCCCCTGAGCTCAAGGTCTAAATATGCACCTGGACATGACCCTAGCCTGTGCCACAGCCGACTCAGTTATGACATATTAAAGCTAAATCCTTCATCTTTGACCTTAACTCACCTGATACCAAGTAGATATAATAGACCAGTCTCTGTGTGTGTATGTGTGTGTGTGTGTGTGTGTGTGTGTGTGTGTGTGTGTGTATTTCATTTTATGTTTTACAGACCTCTATCCAAGCATCTTCAGTAACTAATTCTTCTTTTCTGTTCAACGCTAGTCTTTCCTTAACTGGATTCTAACCTGTGCAAGACCAGCAGTAGCTTTTTAAAAAATGCTTTTATCTTCTTTTACCCTTATGTATATATTTTATTCTCAGAGAATAGCATATACCCTGACAGAAAATTCTTGGTACATATTTGTCAGATGAATGAATGAGTGAGTCCAAGGTAGAGATGAAACCAGGTGAAGGGTTATAAGGAAAGACATGGCATTGTGGTCTGGGAAGACATATTATCCTGAGGAGGTATAGCTCCAAGTAGAGGATAAGTCCCAGGGGAAAGAAAGCAGGCTCTCACAATATAAGAGTGGTGCAGTCTGAGTAGTAAAAATCATCAGGGGGCTTTGCCTCTACTGCCCTCTAATAGACTGAATTAATGTTGTCTGCTTATTTGCCTCTCTGTCTTGCCAAACTGGGAACTCACAAAGGGCAGAAACCCTATCACATTCATCTTCGTGCCCAGGGCCCCTGGCTCAATGCCTAGAATATAGTAAATATTCAATAAATATAGCTGCATAAATAAACAGCTTAAGGCAAGTTAGTGAGACTTTTTAACCTCATTTTTCTCATCTATAACAGGAATAATAATAACTATTTTAGTGGTTGGAGCCTTGGTGGCATAGTGGTTAACAGCTCAGGCTGCCAACCAAAAGGTCAGCAGTTCCAATCCACCAGCCACTCCTTGGAAACCCCCTGGGGCAGTTCTATTCTGTCCTGTAGGGTCGCTATGAGTCATAATCGACTCGACGGCACACAACAACAGCAACAGCTTTAGTGGTTGTTCCAATGATTAAATGGGAGAGTGTGGGTAAAGCAATAGTCACAATGCTTACATGGAAAATTATATTACTTTCCTCATGTTTGCCCCTTGAAGACCAGGATAGTTTCCAAAGTTTGGAAGAAATGAAAGGAATAAGGGAACGAAAAATGATAATAACATATTTTGCAGGCCTACCAAATGTTGATGTGCTTTCACATATTTATTTCAAGAATTCTACTCAACACTGTGGAGGAGGAAGATCATCTTACAGATAAGAAATCTGATGCTTAATGAAATGAAGTGATCTGCTCAAGATCAAATATTTAAAAGCAGCAACATGTTAAGCGTAATCATGGTCACTAAATTGTACTTGTGAGGAATGTTGAAATGGCAAATGTTTTGTTACATATATATTTACCACCAAAAGAAAAAAAAATGTAGCAGAGATAGAATTGATAACTATAGTGTTTGAGTCCAACACATGGGTTAGTTTCACTGCAAAAAGGAGGAGTTAAATTTCTTCACTGATGGCAGGTAGGTGGGTATAACTCTGGAGATATGGATGAAATGGCTAGCATATTTTTCCCCATGTAAAGAGCATGTAGTTCCACTTCCTTCTATGTAAACAGCTCTATTTTTGTGCATGATGATTAACTGATCTTTATTCTCTCCTATTCTTACCCATCTTCTCTATCTCAGCATTGTTCTCAGGTCTAAGTTTTTTTTCTCTTCTTCATTCTTCTATATTAACAGATTTGGCATGGCAGCTTGGAAAGCCTCTAGGAGCAGAAGACCAACATAGTTATATGTTTACTGCCACTGGGGAAATTATATCATTGCATCCACAGTCCAAGATCATAGGGATGCCTACTCAAGATGTCTGAATGGAAACTTATGGGGGGTGTTAATGCATTGCCTTTTGGAATTCCTAAATGGAATGGTGGACTAGTCCTGCTAGCATATGCAGTAGAATCATTTTTTTTTTCTATTTTATAGTCTAGATGCTCATACTGCCACACATGAGGTATTTTTAAATGATTTAATGAACAGTACTTTAGCCAAGCATTATGTAGAGCCAGGTAACAATCTCTTCCTTACTGATTCTTGGAGAAGACCTAAGGCTCACTTGGTCAAAACTGGTTCATGTCTATGCCAAGATACAATGAACACTGAAATTTTTTTGTTTTTTTTTGTAATTGAAACTTTAAATGAAACACATATCATCCTTTGTCTTAGTCATCTAGTGCTGCTATAACAGAAATACCACAAGTGGACGACTTTAACAAAACGAAGTTTATTCTCTCACAGTCCAGTAGACTGCAAGTCCAAACTCAGGCATGTGCTCCAGAAGAGTTTCTCTTTCTGTAAGCTCTGGAGGAAGGTCCGCGTCATCAATCTTCCTTTGGTCAGGAAGCTTCTCTGCATAGGAACCTCAGGTCCAAAGGACACGCTCTGCTCCCAGTGCTGTTTTCTTGGTGGTATGAGGTTCTTATGTGTCTCTGCTTGCTTCTCTCTTTTATATCTCAAAAGAGATTGGATTAAGACAATCTTGTAGACCTCATAAGTATAACCTCATCATAGCGATAGAGTTTACAACACAGGGAAATCACATATAACCTCATCATAGTGAAAGAGTTACAACACATAAGGAAATCACATCAGATTATACAATCATACAATACTGGGAATCATGACCCAGTCAAGTTGATACACACATTTTTTGGGGGACATAATTCAATCTACGACATCCTTTTATAGGATAAAATTAGTGATAAAAATATGTAATCCCCTGGAAATGTTTATTGTGATGTGTGTTCTTTATTATTGTAATGTAGTTTGAAAATCAGAGAAGTGATTTTGGGTAGCATAAATGTAAAATTATATTGGTTATGCAATCAATAAGAAATCACTAAAAGTCGCAGAAATATTGTAGAATGCATGAAATGATATAGACATGGTCTTTATTGTATTTAAAAATAGAATCAAGTATTCTTATTGCTGGGCTTCAAGAGAACACATCAAACTGAAAGCTCCTTGAACATAAAATCAATTTTTCATCATCTCCTTCATTTTATAGTTCTAAAGTAACTGGGAGTTTAGGGTAGTGGTTAACAGCCCAGCCTCTAGAGTCAGTTTAAAAACAAGCTTAATGCCAGTATGACCTTGGACAAGTCACTTAACCTATTATGAGACTAACAGTTGTTGTTATATGCCTTCAAGTTGGTTTCAACTCATAGCGACCCTATAGGACAGAGTAGAACTGCCCCATAGGGTTTCCAAGGAGCAGCTGGTAGATTTGAACTGCCAACCTTTTGGTTAGCAGCCAAGCTCTTAACCATTGTGCCACCAGGGTAACTACTTCATATGCAGATTGAAGGAGGTATACTCAAAAAGAATAGTGCCCAGTACATAGTAAGAGAAATATGTTTGCTGTCAGTGTTGGTATTGCCATTGTTATTGTTGCTACTATTAACATTAGAATTGACATACTGTCTTAACACTTAACTGATGGTGAGCAATATGTGCTTGTTGAATACGGAATACATCAGTGAAAGTAGTGCAACTTACATTTGTGTGTGTGTTTACTCTCTTAAAAAAAAAAAAGCACACAGACACAAAAACCGACTGCAAGGTTTAGTAGTAGAGCGTTCTTGTTCTCTTATTCAGTAAATATTCTGGTTAAGAGGGACAACTTAGGAAGCTATTTTCATATTTCAGGTCAGACAAGACAGTGCATAGACTAGGGTAGTGGCAGTGAAAACTGGAAAACAGTGAATTTGTGATGTGTTTGGGAGGTGAAAGCCACTATGGATGAATTTCATATGGGGATTGAAGGAAATCTTGTCAAGAATGACTCCTGGGTTTCTAGTATGAACAACAGTGAGGAGACGGTTCCACCAAGATGAGGAGACCAAGTGAGAAAGAAGTTGCTGGGTTTGTTTGAGAATTTAGTTTTCTTCAAATTAAATCCAAGAAGGCTTGTCAAGGAAGCAGTCAGATATAAAGTCTTGTGCTCCAAAAGAGAGATCTTAGCTATAGATAAAACCGAGAATTATAAACAAATAAGTGGTATTTAAAGCTGTGAAGCTGGATGAGATCAATTAGCAATAGAGAGTAACTTGAGAAAAGATGAGAAGAGCGAGGAAATAGCTCTGAGAAATCCTTGCGTCTAAAGATCAAGTGTTTCTAGCAGAGCTGTCAAAAGAGAACGAGAATTCAGACATAAAGAGAAATAGTTCTGATACATGCTATGACATGGATGAACCTTGAAAACATTATGCAGAGCAAAATAAGTCAGCTATGAAAGGACAGCTATTGCGTGACCCTACTTACACAAAATATCTAGAATAGGTAAATGCATAGAGAAATGTTTATTAGTAGCTACCAGGGGCTAGAGGAAGGGAGAAATGGGGAATTATTGTTTATATAGTACTGAGTTTCTGTTACAAGTGATGAAAAACATTTGGAAATGGATAATTGTGATGGTTGCCCAACATTGGGAATGTAATTAATGTTACTGAATTTTGCATTTAAAAATGGTTAGAATGGATTTTTTTTGTATATATTTTACCAAAATAAAATTTAAAAAAGAGAATGAAAAGCAGTATTTATAAAGGAAGGGGAGAATCTAAGGGAGTATGAAGTCATGAGATCTAAGTGATATTTTATGAGAAGAAGGTCTTGAATGCTGCTGAGAAGCCTAGTAAGATGAGAGTTGAAAAATACTCCTCAGATTTGTGTGCGGAGGTCATTTGTGACTTTGGCAAAGGCAGCTTTCTTGGTGGAGTAAGGGAGGAACTCAGATTGAATTGTTTGCTTGTTGGCAGATAAGAGAGAATTGAAGGCACTGGTTGTAGACAACACCTTGTATTTCTGAATATTAATTTTTCTTGCTTTTGAAAAAGGTGGTTAATAGAGTCATGTGGTTAAAATCATGCTGAAGAAAGTAGCAGTTATTGAACTATCCGTTCCTAGGATAATTATTTTAAATATTTTTTCCATTAGGGACTCTCTCCTTTTGTCTCACATCCAACCAAAAAGGTATGAATCAGTATTGCCATATGGTGAGAGGAAGAAGGCAGATAGAAAGAAGTTTATAAAAACAAAATAAAACCCTGGAGAGACAATGTAAGCCAAAAGAAATGGGGCAGATGGATAAGCTTGCACAGAAGAATAAGCCCTTAGCCTCTGCACAATCAATAAATGTTGACTGGCTATCGACAAGAAAGGGGACAGGAAAGCAAGAGAAGCACTTTGGGGGGGAAGGCATTTCTTCATAACAGCTGGTGCTGCCACCACCAACCAGCTGTTCAGGTCCACAACTCAGAACTTTCTGATCCCGTTACAACTCTCCTAGGGAGCCAAAACTCATACCTTGATACTGCTGTCTTAGAAGAGATGTCATGTGTGATTTATTTAGTATTGAGCCAGAAGTTATTACATCACTGAACCAGCCATGAGAAAACTTTGCCTATGCAACGAGTGAGTGCAGTTTACACTATACCCACTCAACACTCTGGGTTGTGTGATCCTTAAAGCCAAATGGTAATATGCAGTCAAACATAGCTATAATCTTTGCAGGTGTAAGAGAAAATCATATTTTAGAGATTGAAAAAAGGAACATTCTCTCATCTCCATAGTGGGATTAGGTTTAGAATCGTTTATATTGTTATACCCTGCACTTACCTGTTTACAGGGATTGGAAATATTGTTCTTGATTTCCTGTGTATGGACTGTCTGTGAGTATCTTACCAGGGTGCTTCTGTGCCGCATATGAAGAAGATCCTCTAAACCAAAAGACCGGATCTGTTGCCGTCGAGTTGCCGAGTTGATTCCAACTCATAGCGACCCTATAGGACAGAGTAGAGCTGCCTCATAGAGTTTCTAAGGAGTGGCTGGCGGATTCGGACTGCTGACCTTTAGGTTAGCAGCCAGAGCTCTTAACCACTGCCCCACCAGGGCTCCAAGGTCCTCCACTGCCTTTTAAATATTTCACGTATTAACAGTTTTTCCTCTCATCCACAAGAAACTGAAATATCAGACAAATCCCCCTTATTTTATAAATAACAGTATTCATATATAAATCTCTTAGAGGTAGCCTGGATTTGGGGAAGGATATTCCTTTACTATACAAGCCTATATCTTAGTATCAAGTATCTCATTAACCTCATTAGTAACCAGACATCTGCTTGGAAAATATGAATGTGTAGGGCCACTTCTTTCTGGCTCTGGGAAAGAATTAGCAGACTCCCAGTCCCACAATAAAATGTATCTTATAGATCTAACCATGCCTACCTTAGGTGTGGCTGTTGATATCAAAGAAAAAGGACTACGCTATATATATACATATATATATGTAGTTTTTGTCCATACAATACTAAAATACCATTGACTATAATGGCATTTTATTACAAATATGTTCAGAATTCATGAAATAAAAACAAATCTGTGAAAATAAATAACACGTTTTAATGTAAACATCCCTAAAACATTTCACCACATTTATCTGGCATTGCTTGGTGGAAAAGGGACAAAGGAGGATGGGAGGACGCCACGGATTTGTAGCAGGTGAAGCGTAAAGGAGTCTGGGAGAGGTTAGAGTGAGGAAATTAGAATTGCAAAGGGAGTGATTGGGAGGCAGAGCCCGGGTGGCACAGTGGTTAAGAGCTATAGCGAGCTACAGCTGCTAACCAAAAAGGCTGGCAGTTCTAATTACCAGCCGCTCCTTGGAAACTCTATGGGCCAGTTCTACTCTGTCCTGTAGGGTCGCTATAGAGTTGATATGAGTTGGAATCAACTTGACGGCAATGGGTCAGGTCTGGGAAGCAGGAAAGGATAAGGATGGAAAGGTGGAAGAGTGAGTCAAGAAGGCTGAACAAAGCTTCTGATGAGTGTTCGAAATAATAGTATTGTACATACAAAAATACTACCAGTTTCATTTTTTTAAATAGCACAGGACGTCAGAATGCCAGTATTATATTTACTAAAGAAGACTGGAAAAATACTAGCGAATGTTTTCTTTTTGCTTTCCTTTCTTCAAGATCCATGGAAGACCACCCGGAAAACTCCTTTTTATGCACAGTCTATAATTACTAGGTTTCATCATTACTTATTGCTTCTGACAAATAAAAACATATGTTAACTTGCTCTAGTCTCAATACAAGTCTTCAGCACTAATGATTTAATTACCATGGCATGCAATCTATGTACACATTTATTCTATTCATTTCCTGCATTAAGTAAATCTTCCAGGGCCCAGGCTTATTTGGACAGTAACAGTGAAATGAAAGAAACGAATCTAAAACGTTGAGTGTTTCAACTGAGAGAATGGGACCCCATAAAGAACAAAAGCTGAGAGAGATAAAATTAATTCACTCAGTGTATATTTACTGAGCACTATTCAAAACGCAAAGAAGCCCTGGTAGTGCATTGGTTAAGTGCTTGGCTGCTAACTAAAAGGTGAATGGTTTGAACCCACCAGCCGTTCCACAGAAGAAAAGACCTGGCGATCTGCTCCCATAATGATTATAGCCTAGCAAATGCTATAGGGCAGTTCTACTCTGTCATATATGGTGGCTATGAGTCAGAATCGACTCCCCAGCACGCAACAACAACATGTGAAACATAGGGAAAACAAAGATAAATAAGACACAGTCTTTGCCATGAAATTTACACTTTAATGAGGGTAGGGAGGAGTGGCTGTAATAAATAATTCAATCAGAGTGTGACAGGTGTTAGGATAAGGGCGAGAAGAAGTACTATGGAAACCATAAGAAAGAGCTCTGTATTAGTTTCCTAATGCTGCCATAACAAAAATACCACAAGCAGACGCCTTTAAAGAATAGGAATTCATTGTCTCACAGGTTTGGAGACTAGAAGTTCAAACCAGGGCATCGACTCTAGGGAAGAGTCCTTCCATGTCAGTAGCCCCAGGAGTTCCTTGGCGTTCCTTGGTGTCTGTCTTTACCTTGTGTGTTTCTCTGTGTCTATTCTGTTATTTTTATAAGATACCATTCAGAAGTGATTAGGTTTGAGACTCACCCTTCTCTGGTATGACCTCACTAACACAATAAAAGAAAATTGCTATTTCTAGACAGGGTCATATTTATAGGAACTGGGATTAAGAGTTCAACATAACTTTTTGGGAGACACAATTCAATCTGGAGCAGACTCTTAGTCCAGAATGGAGGATGGGAAGAAGAAAGCAGTCATAGAAGAAAGGAAGGAGGCCTGGTGGTGCAGTAGTTAAGTGCTTGGCTGCTCACTGAAGGGTTAGCCCTTCAAACCCACCAGCCACTCTGCAGAAGAAAGATGTGGCAGTGGCAAAGGGAATGAGTCCCCAGCTGAGACTTGGAGCAAGGCAGAAGATGAGAGTTAGCGTTCCAGTCAGAGAGCCATGAGCAATGGCCTGAATTTAAGTCAACAAGACAGGTTCAAGGAGGCAAAATTAATTGTCCAAGTATTGTTGGGTAATGCCAAGTTGATTTTAATTCATGGTGACCCCATGTGGCAGAGTAGAGCTGCCCCATAGGATTTTCAAGGCTGGGATCTGTATGGGAGCAGATCATCAGGTCTTTCTCCTGTGGAGCTGCTAGGTGGGTTGGAACTGCCAACTGCTGGGTGGGTTGGTAAGCAGTCAAGCACTTAACTGTTGTGCCATCAGAGCTTCTGTTCATGTGGCAAGGGCACAGAATATGTTGCAGAAGAAAGCAGTGAGCAATGAATGTAAAGGGAAGAAGTAGCAAGACCGCTAAAAGCCTGTTTCATGCTGAGTTGGAACTTTATCTGAAAAACTATGTAGGGCCATTGAAATAATTAAGAAGCAAGGGACATGAACATTTGTGTACTCTAGAAAGGTGACTCTGGCAATAGTGAGAAGAAAGGATCAGAGGAAGTAAGGACAACAGAGTTAGAGGCCATTATAGTTCTATAGAAAAAAGATGGAATTAAGAGAGTAGAGTTCAAATGACTCATTGTGCGGGCTCAGGTTTCTGGTTTGCCAAGTGCTTAGATAGTAGAGTTATTCCCTGAACTAAAAAAAACGTTGATTTCTTCTTTCATCTTAAATGTATTGGGTGCCTACAATGTGCCAGGCACTGCTGTAGGTGCTAATAATGTGTAATAAAATATGGAAAAGATTCTTTGGCTCATGGAGCTTTAATACTTCTGGTAAGAGTAAAATCACTCTTGGCAGGAGAGAGCAAGTCAGTGGGTGTTATTTTGGACACAATGAGTATGAGGTTTGTGGAGGAACATCCATATAGAATTTAGTAGAAAGATGGAGATTTTGGCTAGAGATATGGACAAAGAAGTCAACAGCATATAAATGGTTCTTGAAACCATGGGAGTAAGTGTGAACACTTTGAAGAATTTTAGAGCAAGATCCATGAATGAACATCAGAAAGTTGGTAAAATCCTTGGCATTGCATGCAAAAATCATGACATAAGTTTGTTTTTCTGGCATATCTTTGGCTTTTAACAGGCTCTTGAAAGTATTAGGGGCCACTGGTTAAGAGTACTGAGTGGCTCAGTGGTTAAGAGATCGTCTGCTAACCCTGAAGGTCAGTGGTTCAAATCCACCAGCTGCTTCTTGGTAACTCTATGGTGCAGTTCTACTCTGTCCTATAGGGTCGCTATGAATCGGAATTGATTCTACAGCAATGAGTTTTGGTTTAAGAGTCAGAAGAGAGAAAAGCTGAGGAAAGGACCTTGGGCTATAAAATCACAGGGTTAATATAGAGGGAGAGGAGCTTATATAGAAAAGTGGAGAATGGCAGCAAGAGAATTATTTAAAGAAAAACAAAATTATTGCATCGAGTGGCTGAAGGAACAGAGTCTTAGAAGAAGGAAATGATTGATAATCTCCGATGTTGCAGAGAAGCTAGGAGAGACTAGGAATTAAACACTGGACTTAACAGCAGAAACCTCCGATGACCTTGGTGAGAACAGTTTTAGTGGAAGGACTGAAAAAAGCTGTATCGGTGAGTTAAAGATAAATGGGAGGTAGGAAGGTGGAGGCAGTGAAAGTAGTCAGCACTTCAAGGAAATTAGGGTGTAGATGAAAGGAGAGAGATAAGCACACAGGTCAGAAGAGGTTTGTCGTTCTAATATAGGAGAGACTTGAATATGTTTAAACATTAACAAGAAAGAGGCTGGATGCAAGGAGGTATTGGACATTCTAGAGGAGATAAAAACTGATGTGGACACCAATTTCTCTGTGGTGGAAAAGGAGGAGAAAGAGATGTTTGCAGATGCAGATGACTTTGTAGGTGCAGGGGCAGAATATCATCTAGTCCCATAGTATAGCTTCCATTGTCTCTTATAACAGGTGGAGGGGTGCTGGGATTCAGGGCTTGAGTGGTGTGGTGTAATATATAAATTAAATTATATATTAAATTCACTGGAGAGGATTGAAACCCATCTATGTTTAGGACCTTGAATTTTTAGTGGCATCAATTTGTGCAGATATAACTGTCTCCTTCAGTTTTTAGCAGCAGAAGACAGTTGAATTACAGAAATATGGTATGCTCTAGTTTGTGCAATGAAAAACTAAGAGGATGTCTGGAGTCCCTGGGTGGTGCAAATACTAAATGAACTTGTCTACTAACCAAAAGGTTGGAGGTTTGAGTGTACCCAGAGGTGCCTCAGAAGAAAGACCTGGTGATCTACTTCTGAAAAATCAGCCACTGAAGATCCTGTTTTCTACTCTGACACACACGGAATCACCATGAGTCAGAAGCAACTTGACAGCAGATGATACTGGACTGAGACTGTTTCTTAGTTGTGTATCGACTTCGGTAATGCGCAATGAGTTCTAGGCTGAAAGGACAAGGAAGAGAACAGAGTGGCTGAATAAGTAGGAGAGAATCAGGAGTCAAGGAGCAGATCTGTCAAAATGCTCAAAGAACCAGCGTTGTGGGAATAAGGGAGAACATGAGAGTGTGGTAGGGGGAGGTGCATCATCACGGGAGAAGTGGAGTGGAGCTGAGGCAAGAAGAAAAAGGGAGAGGCCTGTGAAAACTGTGAACATGGGAGAATTTATTTGCTTTAGAAGAGGAGTCCTTGGGTGACACAAATGGTTAAGTGCTTGACTACTAGCTGAAAGGGTGGTGGTTCGAACTCACCCAGAGGTGCCTCAGAAGACAGGCCTGGCAATCTGCTTCTGAAAGTTACAGCCAGTCACAGCCTTGAAAACCCTATGGAGCAGTTCTGCTTGCACACTCTGCACACATTCGGTTGCCATGAGTTAGAATGGACTGGACAGCAACAAACAAGAAAAACAACAGTTGCTTTAAAATTGAGGTCTCAAAGGGAAAAGTTACAAAGGGAGGAGAGATCTGGGAATGGAGGTTTGAAGAAAGGACACTTAGAGCAGTATCAGGGTTGAGCTCATGAACAAGGATAGATGGCTGGCTATAGTAACAGGTGGCAGGGATGTGAAGTCCCTCAACTTCACTAATGACTCTTGCAAGGTCAAGAGATAGTAAGCAAGAGAGCTGGGTGCAAATGCCTGTTTTTTTTCTAATTGACAGTTTTGGTCTATTTTAAGAGTGGTTTTTATAAAGTTTTTTTTAATGTACATTTTTAGTTTCAAGATTTATCATTATATGGCAGACACATTCCTTTGGAAAAGATAAATCTGAAAGCTGGTAAAAAGTCTTTAGTTTTTTAAATAGAGATATTAATATTTTTAAAAGTTTAAATGTAGCTTCCTCTTCCTCAAATCCAAACATTTTTAAGGGAACTAATTATACTCTGAAGAAACTAAAAAAAAAAGAGGTTTCTTCAAATATTATACATATCAAAGTAGCTGACAGGTTTCCAAAGGCTTTTATTTTAAACACTATAATTGGTTTTAATAGTTGAATTGCTTTATAAGAGTTTATGGGAAATGGTTTTGTACACTTCCAGGTAAGGATAAGGGTATGGACTGAAATCCCACTTATAATCACCAACAGTATTGGCATAAGGAAAAGCTGGCCTCTGGGCTGGAAACTAGAGAAGGTGCCATCCTCATGGCAAATACTGCTTAGTGTAATGCACTTATCAGTGTATTATTACTAAGAGTAATGCTTATTATCTACTTAATAATATCTAATAAATGTAATGCAGATGGGGGTAACTGAATGACAAACCCAGGGACTGACACACAATACCTCCTACTGCTTCATTAGAAGCAACTGCTTCATTAAAAGTCAAGAGAGGAATTCCTCACTTCTGATGCTCCTTGGATATCCATATTCATTTTTTGTATTTGCTTGACCAGCAATCATTTTTCATACTATTAGAGTGAATTTAGCAACTTTAATTTTTTTCAGTGAATCGTTCATGTCCATCTTTAGTTTATGTGTTAGGATGGAGTTGACAGTATCTGTATTAAAAAGGACTGGGTTTAGTTGTTAATGACAGGAAGCTCAAGATAATCACTTAAACAAAGTTGAAGTTTATCGTTCATGTAAATTAAGACTGAAGAGAGGCGGGTAAGATGTGGCCCTTTGGTGTTACAGATCTGAGCTCCATCTTTCTTGTTGCTCTACTCTTCTCTCTCTTTAAATTCTAGTCCCCAAAGTGGCATGCACAAAGTCTTCTTACATACTATCGATCACAACACAGCCACAAGCCTACACATCACTACGAAGAAGTCTGGAAAATGTAGCCATTAGGCCAACTAAAATTCAAGTGTTCTATTTATAAAGGAAGAAAGAGAGAATGGATTTCCACGGAAATTAGCCATTTCTGCCACATCATTCTTGGTTCTAAGGTGGGCCAACAGGGCTTTGTATTCCTTGGCTGCTATTATTGGCTCAGAGATGTGTTCAGGTCCAAAGCCTGGGTACTACAATGTATACTAAAATCCCCCCACCACAGATATTGTGCCAGTAATGGCAAATAAACTAAGCCTGGAAGATAAGACTAAATTCTGGAGAACTCTCTTCTTCCAAAATTGATACTAGGTTGATGGAAGCCTGGAGCTGCTGTAGGCTACCATAAAAGGAAAGCCAAAGGAGAAAAAACTGATCCAAGACATGGAGAAACCAAGGAATGACAACATCTGAGCCTGGGATAGAGCCATGCCTGAAGCTCTGGCTCACCCTAGAAGTTTCAGTTAAGTGAGTCAATAACTTTTTGTTGGGCTTTTGTTACTTTGAATGAAAAGATAATTAACTAAAAGAGAGGGCTAGAGATAAGGGCGGTACTAAGGGAACATACCACTTGGATTCTATTTCATTGTCATGGATCAGCTCCATTTTAAAACAGTAAGGTAAGGTAGAAGGTCAGTGAAAAAGAGGAAGACCCTTAACAAGATGGATTGACACAGGGACTGCAATGATAGGCTCAAACATAGCAACGATTGTGAGGATGGCACAGGACCCAGCAGTGTTTTGTTCTGTTGTACATAGGGTCACTATGAGTTGGAACCAACTTGACGGCACTTAACAACAACAGTACAAGACAATGCACAGCTATTCACAAAAATAAAAGAATAAAAGAACAAAAAGCAATTGATACATAAAATAGAAGGAAATTGGTAGGGAGGTCACAATGGATGAGATTTTTAAATACATTTTCGAAAGACAGAAATTGAATGATGTAATCTCACAAAGGGGCCCTGGTGGTACAGTGGTTGAGTGTTTGGCTGCTAACCAAAAGGTCGGCAGTTCAAATCCACCATCCACTTATTGGAAACCCTGCAGGGCAGTTCTGCTCTATCTTACAGGGTTGCTATGAGTCAGAATTGACTTGACGGCAAAGGGTTTTTTGGGTTAATCTTTCAAAGATCACTGTAGAGAATACGGCAACAAATTCATCCAGTGGAAAACCCAGAGAGACTCTTGCCGAAGAATGAGCCAATATGATAGAAAGCAGCAACAATGAAAAACGGAGCCTAACACTGGGAGATCAAGAACATGTCTCCATAAGAAATAACCACCCTAGTTGGCACCCACTTTTTCCTCTTTCATCCTGATTGTAGAAATAAGGCAGTCTGATAACTACCATGAGTCAAAAACTGAAACATTCTTGTGTAACAAAATTGAACATCTACCCAGGAAAAGTCAAGGCTTTTAAGCGTTAGTGTTGGTGACCTCGGCATTCTGTAATTTGGGGGGCCCAATGCCTGACTTCCACATCCTGTCCTCATGCCGTTTTGGTTCCATCTGCTGCTCAGAGAGATGCATAGTGAGCCGTGTGAGGAAACATGGCTCCTTACAACAGCAGAAGGTACCCACATAGCTGACTAGTCCTCATTTATGTGACCTAACAAAGATTAAAAAATACATACCAAAAATTAGCAGCATGCAAAAGAAAGGAAATGATAAACAAACCAAAAAAGAAAAAAAAGAAAAAAGGTTTTCCCAGATAGAACAAGGAAAGAAAAATATTTCAGTGTCAATAAACACCAAAAATCACACCTTCTAAGTAATATACACATAAAAATTTCAGAAGATATTACATTCCATAAAAGTAAGATTGGATGCTGTGAAAAAGAAACCATCATAAAGTAAGAAAAAGGTCTTAGACATTAAAAATGTAATTTCTAAAATGAGAAAAAAATCAAGTGTGCTAAAAATATATAAGAAATCTCTCAGAATCTATAGGAAGAAAAACAGAGCCAAAAATATGAGGGAAAAGATATAACCTAAAGAACCAGTCCAGAGGTCCAGTATCTGACAACTCGAAATATAAAACAAAGAAAATAGAGGGTGAAATTTATCCAAGAAATAACACTTCTCAGAGCTGCAGAGCAACATAAATCTTTAGGTTATGTACCACTGAATGCCTGTCACAACAAATGAAAAAAATAACCACATATAGACACATTCTTGTAAAGTTTTAGAACATCAAGAAAAACAAAAGATCCTAAATTTTTTTCACAGAGGGAGAACAATTGTCTACAAAGGAATGAAAATCAGACTTGTAACAGAATTCTCAGCAGCAACACTGAATGCTAGAAGACAGTAGAGAAATGCCTGCAAAACAGTGAAGAGAAATGATTTTCAACCTCAAATTCTATAATAAAAAAAGAGTAGTAACCAAGTATGAGGGCAGAATCCAGATATTTTTTAGATGTTTAAGAGTGAATGTCAACACCGCCAGACCCTGCTGTGCCGCACCAAATCTGAAGTGCAACATGGCAAATCTGTGGTGTACTCACAGGTTGTACCCAATTTCTAGATAGCCAGGAGGCCGTTACAAAAAGGGCACCAATACCTAATATGGAATGCTCCATTTCCATTACATGCTTCCAGTCAGAGCCTGAACACACGTTAGCACATGGAAAGTAGCTTTTATTACTTGCGATAAGAAGCTGACAATATACGACAGATGAGCAGTCCCTCCTGGCTCAAAAGCTGTCCAGGCAAAGATGACGATTCTTCCACACACATTGTGTCATGGGTGGGAGACTAAATGGACAGTTACATGACACGTCATCCCCCCTGGCTTCTAGAAACCGTCCTGGTGGGTATAGATGCTTCCACACCTGCCCTCCATCTGGCATCATAGCTGAGGGACTCAATGCAGGCTACTTCCGGTCAGTCTCCCCCTGGCCAGGTATGTTCACTTAGGTGAGCTGTAAGCTTAATGCTATGCTTGCCCCACTAGCACCACAGCTGAGGATACAAATGAAACTCCCTCTTCCCGCTATTTTATACCTCCAGCCTATGTGACTAATTATATCTTTTTAGCCCTGCTAACAAGGAGCCCTGGTGGTGCAGTGGTTAAGCGCTTGGCTACTAACCAAAAGGTTAGTGGTTCAATTCGTCAGCCGTTCTGTGGAAGAAAGATGTAGCAATCTGCCTTCATAAATATTACAGTCTTGGATACCCTACAGGACAGTTCTACTCTGTACTGTTGGGCCATTATGAGTTAGAATTGACTTGAAGGCACACAGCAACAACCCTGCTAACAAATATCCTACTGCATCATGTCCCCCTAACTTCCGGATGGGAAAGGGCGGGTAGCTCAGAACTGTATCTTTTAAACCCTGCTAAAAAACATCAGGCCTCTGAGGTGGGGAGTGGGGGAAGGTGTTGGTCTGAAGCCCAAAGCTACCAGCAAGAAAACCACTGCGGCCTGGTTTATCCAAAGAACTGCCTCCTCACAAATAGCTCAGAAATTTTGTCACCATTTTCCAAACGGACTCAGCGCTGGAGGTGCTCACTCATCTACGTCAAGAAATTTGGAAGACAGCTTCCTGGCTGACTGGAAGAGATCCATATCTGTGCTTATTGCAAAGAAAGGGCATCCAACAGAACGTGGAAATCATCGAACACTGTCATTAATATCACACACAAGGAAAATTAGCTGAAGATCATTCAAAAGCAGTTGCAGCAGTACATGGATAGGGAACTGCCAGAAGTTCAAACAGGATTCAGAAGAGGATGTGGAACAAGGGATATCATTGCTGATGTCAGATGGATCTTGGCTGAAAGCAGAGAATACCAGAAAGATGTTTACCTGTGTTTTATTGATTATGTAAAGACATTCGACTGTGTAGATAATAGCAAATTATAGATAACATTGGGAAGAATAGGAATTCCAGAAGACTTTATTGTGCTCCTGAGGAAGCTGTACATAGACCAAGAGGCAGTTGTTGGAAGAGAATAAGGGGATACTGCATGGTTTCAAGTCAAGGAAGGTATGCATCAGGGTTGTATCCTTTCACCATATTTATTCAATCTGTATGCTGAGCATGCTGGACTATACGAAGAAGAACGCGGCATCAGGATTGGAGGAAGACTCATTAACAACCTGTGATATGCAGATGACACAACCTTGAATGCTGAAAGTGAAGAGGACTTGAAGAACTTGCTGATGAAGATCAAAGACTACAGCCTTCAGTATGGATTACACCTCAACGTAAAGAAAAGAAAAATCCTCACAACTGGACCAATAAGCAACATCATTATAAATGGAGAAACGATTGAAGTCGTCAAGGACTTCATTTTACTTGAATCCACAATCAATTCCCATGGAAGCAGCAGTAAAGAAATCAAAGGACATATTATTGCACTGGGCAAATCTGCTGCAAAAGACCTCTTTAAAGTGTTAAAAAGCGAAGATGTCACTTTGAGGACTAAGATGTGCCTGACCCAAGCCATGGTATTTTCAACCACCTCATATGCATGGGAAAGCTAGACAATGAATAAGGAGGACCAAAGAAGAATTGATTCATTTGAATTGTGGCGTCGGCAAAGAATATTGAATATACCATGAACTGCCAGAAGAACAAATGAATCTGTATTGGAAGAAGTACAGCCAGATTGCCTCTTAGAAGCAAGGATGGCGAGACTTCTTAAGTACTTTGGACATGTTATGAGGAGGGATCAGTCCCTGGAGAAGGACATCAAGCCTGGTAAGGTAGAGGGCCAGTGAAAAAGATGAAGACCCTCAATGAGATGGATTGACACAGTGGCTGCAACAGTGGGCTCAGACATAGCAATGATTTGTGAGGATGCTGGAGGACCGGACAGTGTTTCATTGTGTTGTACGTAGGGTCGCTATGATTAACAACAACAATTGTATCCACTTACTAGCAACTGAGATCAAAAATAATAGTTGTTTACATTGAGGTTTTTTTTTTTTTTTTTTTTCCCCTTCTCTCTTGTAAAATGAATTTTTAGGTAGTCAGTACAGGGCAGACATAGCAGTTCCATGGTGTTAACAGGGACTCAGGCTCCCCTCTGTCTTTTTGTTCTGTTGTCATTAGTGCATGGCTTCCATCCTCAAGATTGCCTCATGTTTCAGATGCTGCTGGAGTTCCTTCCATCACTTCTGCATTCCAGTTAGAAGAGTATGCATGTGTGTCTGTGGAGTGCAAGCTATTTTTTTTTTTTTCAATATTTTATTGTACGTCAGGTGAAGGCTTACAGAACAGATAGTTTCTCATGTAACAGTAGCACACATGCTGTTTTATGACTTTGGTTAACAACCCCACAACATTTTAACCCTCTAAATTCTCAACTTTTTTTTT
>NW_004443939.1:33679020-33680530 GCF_000243295.1 Trichechus manatus latirostris | reverse complement strand
CTTCTTCAGTAGTGCTTTACTTATTCGGGGCTTCTTCCCTTTCCATATAAAGTTAATGATTAGTTTTTCCATCTCTTTGAAGAATGTTGCTTGGAAGCTATTTTTGCTCTTCCTGAGAAGTGTTCCCCAAAGTTGCACCCAAAAGTATGCCCTTATATTATTGTGCATACTTAGTTGCATGGTAACTGGGAAATAGGATCTTTTATTTGGGCATTTTGCAGCCTAAAAATAAAATTCGGGTTCTGTTACTAAGTAAGAAAAGGAGAATGGATATTGAGCAGGCAACTATGTCCCACACCATCTAATGAGCATCTTATTTTTTAAAGTTATTTGAGGGTGTACTCTGGAAAAAATCAGGGAGTAGATTAAGAAAAAGACACAGGAACAAGGAAACAGAGAGCAAAAAATTTAGGATGACAGTGATCCATCAGTCTAGAGCAGGCAGTCTAGAATGTAACAAGAGAGTGGTGAGGTCTTGGAGGGAGGTCTCTCAGGATAAAAGAAGACTCCATGCAAGGGATTATATGGGGGGAAAAAAAAAAAAAAACCTGAGACATGATAAAATCATATTAGTCAAGATAAAAGGAAAGGAATATGAAATTCCAGGGAAAAGAAATAACTGTACATAAACCCTTTATTTCAAGTCATCATTAAAATATAAGAAAATTCATCTTTGTCGTGATTTATTCTTTTCTGAGTGACAGGGGTTATGACCTTGTTCACATAGTAAAGGAAATGTAATCCCAGCACCTATTCGTAATAACATAATAAAGTTTTAACCATTTTCAATTTTTAGTTAGCCCATGAAAAATTGTGTAAGACTTGGATGTGGATGCAATAACGGAATGCAAATATTAACAAAAAAAATAAAATGCCAGTGTAAATGTAAAAGAATGGCACACAATTTGGTTGTAAGTGGAAGAGCAGGGAACTGTAAAAGGAAATATAGGGGCCAAATCAAAACCAAATTCACTGCCTTTGAGTCAATTCTAACTCATAGTGACCTTACAGGACACAGTAGAACTGCCCCCAAAGGGTTTCCAAGGCTGTAAATATTTATGGAAGCAGACTGCCATATCTTTCTCCCATGGAGTGGCTGGTGGGTTCAGACTGCTGCCCTTTCAGGAAGCAGCTAAGCGCTTAACCACTGTGCAACCAGGGCTCTTAATATACGGGCACTGATTTAAAGTACTGAATATAATCTAATAACAAAGAGAAGAATCACACAAACACACACACACAAATGCTACTATCTGACATTGAGAAGAAAAATGGAAGGAGTTGAATATTTAATGAGTAAAACATTTTTTTTTATTGTGGTATTTCCTAAAAATCTCTTTATTTTTTATTTTTGCAGTTTATTTTTTATTTTTTTCATTTTTTCCCCATACAAAAATTTATACATATATTGTTATGTGACCCTAATTGCTCTCCCCATACTGTGACAGCACATTCCTCCTTTCCACCCCTGATTCCCCATGTCCATTCAACCAGCTCCTAACCCTCTCTG
>NW_004443939.1:33636103-33678310 GCF_000243295.1 Trichechus manatus latirostris | reverse complement strand
TGTAGTGTGTGCTGTCCTTCCCTTCACCTAAGATAATTCTTGTCTACTATCTAGTTAGTAAATAACCCTCCCCCTCCCTCTCCACCCTTGTAACCATCAAAAAATGTTTTCTTCTGTGTTTAAATCTTTTTTTGAGTTCTTATAATAGTGGTCTTATACAATATTTGTCCTTCTGTGACTGACTGAATTCACTCAGCATTACTACCCCCAGCTTCCTCCATGTTATGTTTCACAGCTTCATCGTTGTTCTTTATCATTGTGTGTGTAGTATTCCGTTGTGTGGATATACCATAATTTGTTTATCCGTTCTTCTGTTGATGGGCACCTATGTTGTTTCCACCTTTTTGCTATTGTGAACAGTGCTGCAGTGAACATGGGTGTGCATATATCTATTTGTGTTATGGCTCTTATCTCTCTACGATACATTCCAAGGAGTGGGATAGCTGGATCATATGGTATTTCTATTTCTAGCTTTTTAAGGAAGCGCCAAATCAATTTCCAAAGAGGTTAAATCATTTTACATTTCCACCAACAGTGTATAAGTGTTCCAGTCTCTCCACAACCTCTCTAACATTTATTATTTTGTGTTTTTTGGATTAATGCTAGCCTTGTTGGGGTGAGATGATATCTCATTGTAGTTTTGATCTGCGTTTCTCTAATGGCTAATGATCGTGAGCATTTCTTAATGTATCTGATAGCCACCTGAATATCTTCTTTGGTGAACTAACTGTTCATATCCTTTGCCCATTTTTTAGTTGGGTTATTTATCTTTTTGTTGTTGAGGTTTTGCAATATCTTGTAGATTTTGGAGATTAGACACTGATCGGATTTGTCATAGACAAAATTTTTTTCCCAGTCTGTAGGTTGTCTTTTGCTTTCTTGGTGAAGTCTTTTGACGGGCATAAGTGCTTGATTTTTAGGAGCTCCCAGTTATCTAATCTCTCTTCTGGTGCTTGTGCATTGTTCCTTATGGTTCATATTCTGTTTATGCCATGTATTAGGGCTCCTAGGGTTGTCCCTATTTTTTCTTCCATGATCTTTATCGTTTTCATTTTATATTTAGGTCTTTGATCCATTTTGAGTTAGTTTTGGTGCACGATGTGAGGTATGGGTCTTCTTTCAGTTTTTTGTAGATGGATATCCAGCTATGCCAGCACCACTGGTTAAAGAGACCATCTTTTCCCCAATTAACAGGCTTTGGGCCTTTGTCAAATATCAGCTGCTTATACATGGATGAGTTTATGTCTGGATTCTCAATTCTGTTCCCTTGGTCTATGTATCTGTTGTTGTACCAATGACAGGCAGTTTTGACTACTGTGGTGATACAATAGGTTCTAAAATCAGGTAGTGTGAGGCTTACCACTTTGTTCTTCTTCTTCAGTAATGCTTTATTTATTCGGGACCTCTTCCCTTTCCACATGAAGTTGGTGACTTGCTTCTCCATCTCGTTAAAAAATGCTATTGGAATTTGGATTGGGATTGCATCGTATCTGTAGATCACTTTGGGTAGAATTGATATTCTCACAATGTTGAGTCTACCTATCCATGAGCAAGGTATGTTTTTCCACTTACGCAAGTCTCTTTTGGTTTCTTGCAGTAGTGTCTTGTAGTTTTCATTGTATAGGTCTTTTACATCTCTGGTTAGAATTATTCCTAAGGTTTTTATCTCTTTGGGGGCTATTGTAAATGGTATTGATTTGGTAATCTCCTCTTCAAGTTTCTCTTTGTTGGTGTAAAGGAATCCAACTGATTTCTGTATGTGTATCTTGTATCCTGAGACTTTGCTGAAATCTTCTATCAGTTCCAGTAGTTTTCTTGTGGATTCTTTGGGGTTTTCTGTGTAGAAGATCATATCATCTGCAAACAGAGATACTTTGACTTCTTCCCTACCAATTTGGATCTGCTGAATTTCTTTTTCTAGCCTAATTCTGTGGCTAGGTCATCCAGCACAATGTTGTATAAGAGTGGTGATAGAGGGCATTCTTGTCTGTTTCCCGTTTTCAAGGGGAATGCTCTCAATGTCTCTCCAGTTAGGATGATGTTGGCTGTTGGCTTTGTATAAATGCCCTTAATTATACTGAGGAATTTTCCTTTTATTCCTATTTTGTTGAGAGTTTTTATCATGAATGGGTGTTGGACTTTGTCAAATGCCTTTTCTGCATCAATTTATAAGATCATGTGGTTCTTGTCTTCTGTTTTATTTATGTGATGGATTACATTGACTGTTTTCCTAATGTTGAACCATCCCTGCACACCTGTTATAAATCCCACTTGGTCATGGTGAATTATTTTTTTGATGTGTTGCTGAATTCTATTGGCTAGATCTTTGTTGAGGATTTTTGCGTCAATGTTCATGAGTAATATTGGTCTGTGATTTTCTTTCTTTGTGGTGTCTTTACCGGTTTTGGTATCAGAGTTATGCTGGCTTCATAGAATGAGTTTGGGAGTATATCTTCCTTTTTTATGCTCTGAAATACCTTTTTTAGTAGTGGTGTTAACTCTTCTCTGAAAGTTTGGTAGAATTCTCCAGTGAAGCATCTGGGGTAGGGCTTTTTTTTTGTTGAGAGTTTTTTAATTATCTTTTCAATCTCTTCATTTGTCATTGGTTTATTTAGTTGTTCTACCTCTGTTCGTGTTAATTTGGGTAGGTAGTGAGTTTCTAGAAATTTGTCCATTTCCACTTGGTTTTCCAATTTGTTAGAGTAGAATTTTTCATTGTAATCTGTTATGATTCTTTTAATTTCAGTTGAGTCTGTTGTGATATCACCCGTCGCATTTCTTATATGGGTTGTCTGCTTCCTCTCCTGTTTTTCTTTTGTTAGTTTTGCCAATGGTTTATTAATTTTTCTGGTCTTTTCAAAGAACCAGCTTTTGGTCTTATTAACTCTTTCAATTGTTTTTTTAATCTCCATTTCATTTAATTACACTGTAATTCTTATTATTTCCTCTCTTCTGGTGCCTGAGGGCTTCTTTTGCTGCTCTCTTTCTACTTGTTCCAGTTGTAGGGTTAATGTTTTCATTATGGCTCTTTCTTTTTTTTTGGATGTGTGCATTTATTCCTACAAACTGACCTCTGAGCACTGCTTTTGCTGTGTCCCAAAGGTTCTGGTAGGATGTGTTTCCATTCTCGTTTGATTCTATGAATGTCTTTATTCCCTCCTTAATGTCTTCTATAACCCGGTAGTTTTTGAGCAAGGTATTGTTCAGTTTCCATGTGTTTGATCTTTCTTCCTTGCTTCTTGTGTTGTTGATTTCTACTTTTATGGTTTTATGGTCAGAAAAGATGCTTTGTAATATTTCAATGTTTTGGATTTTATTGAGGCTTGCTTCATGGCCTAATATGTGGTTATTCTGGAGAATGTTCCATGTGCTTTGGAACAGAAAGTATACTTGGCTGCTGTTAGGTAGAGTGTTCGGTATATGTCTATGAGATCAAGTTGGTTGATTGTAGCATTTAGCTCTTACATGTCTTTGTTAAGCTTCTTTCTGGATGTTCTATCCTTCACCAAAAGTTGTGCGTTGAAATCTCCTACTACTATTGTGGAGCTATCTATCTCTCTTTTCAGTGCTGTTTAGAGTTTGTTTTATGTATTTTGGAACCCTGTCGTTGGGTGCGTAAATATTTATTATAGTTATGTCCTCCTCATGTATTGACCCTTTAATCATTATATAGTGTCCTTCCTTATCCTTTGGAGTGGATTTTACTTTAAAGTCTATTTTGTCAGAGATTAATATTGCCACTCTTGCTCTTTTTTGAGTGTTGTTTACCTGATATATTTTTTCTATCCTTTGAGCTGTAGTTTGTTTGTGTCGTTAAGTCTAACGTGTCTCTTGTAGGCAGCATATAGATGGATCATGTTTTTTTTTATCCAATCTGCCACTTATCTGTCTCTTTATTGATACATTTAGTCTTTTTACATTTGGCATAATTATTGATAGGTATGAGTTTAGTGCTGTCAATTTGATGTCTTTCTTTGTGTGTTGTTCACAGTTTCTTTGTTCCACTTAATTTTCTGTGCTGAGGCATTTTTCTTTTCATCTTTTTCATTGTTGTTGATTTTGTGTTTGCTGGGTCTTTATATTTTTCTAGTTTTTATTTTGACTTGTAGGATTCTTAGTTTCCCTTGTGGTCACCTTAATATCTACCCCTATTTTTCTAAGTTTATACCAGTCTTTTACTTCTTTATATCACCTTGACTTCCTCTCCATAAGAAAAATCTATGTCTACATTTTTTAAGCCTCTCTTTTTTGTTTTAATGTTGTCACCTTTTTACATATTGACATCTGTTTCCCTATTTTCAGTGTTTTAGCTTTGATTTACTTTTGTGTCTTCCCTATCTGGGTTGGTATCTGGTTGCTCTGTCCTGTGTTCTAGTCTTGGGTTGTTATCTGATGTTACTAATTTTCTAACCAGGAGACTCCCTTAAGTATTTCTTGTAATTTTGGTTCGGTTTTTGCAAATTCCCTGAACTTCTGTTTATCCAGAATGTCCTAATTTTGCCATCATATTTGAGAGACAGTTTTGCTGGATTTATAATTCTTGGCTGGTGGTTGTTTTCCTTCAAGGCCATATATATGTCATCCCATTGCCTTCTTGCCTTCATAGTTTCTGCTGAGTAGTCCAAGCTTATTCTTATTAACTATCCTTTTTAGATGACTTTTCATTTACCCCTAGCCACTCTTGAAATTCTCCTTTATCTTTTGTTTTAGCAAGTTGGTTTATAATATGTCTTGGTGACTTTGTTTTGGGATCTACCTTATGTGGTGTTTGATGAGCATCTTGAATAGATATCTTGTCATCTGTCATGATATCAGGGAATTTTTTTGCCAACAAATCTTTAACAATTCTCTCTGTATTTTCTGTTCTTCCCCCCCGTTCTGGTACTCCAATCACTCGTAGGTTACTCCCCTTGATAGAGTCCCACATAATTCTTAGGATTTCTTCACTTTTTAAATCATTTTATCTGATTTTTCCTCAAATAAGTTGGTGTCAGTTGCTTTATCTTCAATTTCACTAACTCTGACTTCCATTGCCTCAATTCTGCTGCTATGATTTTCTATTGAGTTGTCTAATTCTGAAATTTTATTGTTAATCTTCTGGATTTCTGATTGCTGTCTTTCTATGGATTCTTGCAGCCTGTTAAATTTGTCATTATGCTCGTCTCTACCTTTTTAATTTCCTCTATTGCGTGTTCTGCATTTTGATTAATTTCTTTCCTAATTTCTTGAAGAGTTCTGTATATTAATCTTTTGTATTCTGGCTTTGGTAATGCCAAGAAATTTTCCTCCTCTGGAAAATTTCTAGATTCTGTATTTTGAGATCTTGCTGAAGCCGTTATGAATTGTCTCTTTATGTGATTTGATATTGACTGTTGTCTCCTAGCCATCAATAAGTTACTATGTTTATTTATTTCATGTTTGCTTACTGTGTCTTAGTTTCTTGTTTTGTTTTGATATGTCCAGATAGGCTGCTCGTATGAGTTAGTTTGATTATTGGCACCTTTGAAGCTCTAATGTCGTGTCACCAGATGGTTGGATCTGTTACTAGGTATGTGAGCTCGGGAGTCCGCCCACTCCTCCTGTATGGATTCAGCTCAGGTGCCCAGATAGATAGCCACCAAGTGTGTGGTGTAGGCTCTCACTTAGAGTACTAGACAGGCATGAGTGATTGGTGTAGGCACAGGCATCTGGCTGCAGCTGGGGGACACACTCTGAGCAAGGCAGGGGGCCTGCGGCTGCCCCCAAGTGTCCAGGAAGAAGGTGTGTCCCTGTTCCCTAGAGCACATAGGTGGGTGGGTTTTGCAGCAGGACTATGAGCACCTATTGCTGTTGGCTATAAGGACTGGGTGGCACCTCTTATTCATGGGACCCTATCGCAGGTGGCTAGGTGGTTTATGTGGAGCCACCAGTCCTCAGGCCCCTGATGTGGATAGGTGAAAACCCTGCTTAATGGACAGAGCAGCATCAAATGTCAAGAACCTGCCACTTCACAGCTGAAACTGTTGAAGTTAAAGTTCCGGTATATACACTGTTGTTGTGTGGTAGTGAGGGCCTCTGCTGTTGAGATGGGCCCACTCAAGTCTACGTAGGGGGAAAGGCACTCAGAGTCCATGGATCCCTTATGCCTGTGACTAGGCAAAGGAGCTGTCCCTACCGTGGGTTTCTGGCTTAGGGGAGCCGGAAGTTTATTTTTTCCCCATTTGTTAATTTGTTCATGCTCCAAGGCAGGGAGAATGGCTCTGGGCATATAACGGATTCTACTTCCATCCCAAGGGACCTAGCAATTCCTGAAACTGCTCCAGAATCCAGGGCAGAGCAGGGAGCGGGGAGGTAAATGGGAGAGAGGTTTTTCCCTAAGGGGGTTATTTTTGATCCATGCAGTAGACCGTGTGCAAGTACTTATGTTTTGCTGATGAGGGCTGCTTCTCACTGGTTCTGCGTGGCCGAGTAGACTTTCAGCGGCTGGGTCTCTCCTGGTGCGGAAAGTGCACCTCCCGAGTATGGCTGCTTGCCTGCCTCACTGCTCACCCCCGAGCTGATCAGGCCTGAAAGTGTTAGGCTTTTGCTGGGTCAGGTCTGACAACTCCTCGCTGCTTCTGAACTGTTTCTCCCCCTGCCACTCAGTCTGGTTCCTCAACTCTGCCTTTGATGTTCAGGGCTCCCAGATTGCCATATATAATCGAATCACTTGTGTTTTGGGGTGTTTGTTGTAAGAGGGTCGATCGGAAGAGTCTGACTACTCTGCCATCTTGGCTCCACCTCAACATTTTGTTTTTCATTTCAGGAAATCAATCAATATTTGTCTGATTTTTTTTTTAATCAAGAGATAGAGATATAAGTTTATTATTTAGTGTTATGAAGGCTATAGAAACATGTAAAAGAGGTTTCTCCTGGGCAATGGAAGTAATGGTTTGAACAAGGGTGGGGTGAGAGGATATGTAAATTATCACAAGCTATTCCTTACTACTTGATCTATTAACATGTGCATGTATTATTTTGATAACTATAAACATTACAAAAATCAAAACAGAATGCAAGAAGTCCTCAAGTTTTGCTTGGAAACCTTGCAAAACACAAACTCAGAGGGGAAGCAGAGGCTTGTTACCAGTGCAATGTGGTTTTTCTCCGATGCGGCAGGCACCAAATAAGAGACAGAGCACAGGCACAGTTTGAACCTGCTCCAGCCAAATAGAAACTGGATACAGAAAATAGAATTCTGATGAAGTAACATTATGAAACACAGAAGACAGGGACAGAGAAAATGTTTCTCTGCTGGGCCTATGCTCAACTTGGCCTCCCTCCTCATAAGTTGTTGTATCATTTAGCGATGTGATTGTAAATCTATCAGTTCTTTTAGCAGTTTTGAAAATTCTAACAATCATCTGGTAGACAGTCGGGGGGACAAAGATACTCTCCCTTTAAGGACGTATACATTTTAGATAACACCATGTGGAGCCCATGAAAACATTCAAATATGAGAAAGAGATAATAGAAATTAATGAGCAGAAACAGATTGTAATTTTGAAATAATTATGACAAAAAACAGAAGTAAATTTTATGAATTATATACCAAAATATTAGGAAAATATTAGGAATGATTATATGGTATATCAGTCAGCATATGGAAGGTGTTGCTGCAATAACAAAAAGTCTAACAACAAAAAGATATTATTTTTTGCTTATGCCACATGCCTAATATGGGTTGACAGTGGTGCTGTTCCAAGTTGTCTTCACTGTAGAACTCATGCTTTTGAAGAAGTCACTATATGGAGTGTTACTGGTCATTGAGGCAAAGGGGTAATGGATAAGAGTATGGCAAACATCACATGGCTCTTAAAATTTCTGCACATAAGATTCACATTTAACTTCCATTCACATTTCATGGGTCAAAGCAAGTTGCATGGACATTACTGATTTAAAGGGGAAAAGTACAACCCCTGTGACCTGAAAAAAAGAGAACTAAACATGTGTGAGAAGGCAATGGTGGTTTGGTGGTAGAATTCTCACCTTCCATGTAAGAGTCCTGGGTTTCATTCCTGGCCAACGCACCTTATGTGCAGCCACCACCATCTGTCAGTGAAGATTTGTTTGCTGCTATGATGCTTCAAGACTAAGATGGACTAGGAAGAAAGGCCTGGAAATCTACTTCTAAAAATCAGCCAATGAAAACCCTGTAGATCACAATGGTCTGATTTGCAGTCAAACATGAAGATGGTTCAGAACCAGGGAGTGTTTTGTCCTGTTGTGCATGGGGTCACCATGAGTCCGGGGCCCAACTCAATGGCAGCTGACAACAACCAAAACATACGTGAACAGCCTTAATGAATATCACATTAGGAACATAATAAGCAATTTCAGAATGAAAATCACCAGAAGAAATTCAGAGTGAATTGATAATTCAGAAAACCAAACTAATTTGAAAGAAAAACTTGATAATTACTCCTAAAGTGCAGCAGAAATATTCAAAGACATAAGAACAGTAAGAATGAATATGATAGAGATCTAAGACCTGATACAAGAGACCCAATGTCCTATTTTTTTATCAAAGGAGAGAGCAAAAACACTGAAGAAGCTTTTCTGAGCTGAGAAAGGCTCAAGTGTACAGAACAAAAGCACTCACTGAGTAGTGGAAACAATTTATGAACAGATAAACTTAAGTGTACCCTAGTCCAGTTTTTGCATCTGAAGAAAAATGAAAAAATCCTGGGCATTCAGAAAGCGAAAGTTAAACTACTTTTCTTTTTTTCCCTCTCCAAATTGAAATATTATAGACATACAGAAAAGGATATAAAATCCTAATTGAATGATGAATTATCACATGAGAATAGAATTTAGTTATCACAACTCAATAGGCCAAGAAATAGACTGTTACCTGCACTCCAAAGACATTCTCATGCTCAGCCCAATTATTATACTTTCCCTCCTCCCTAAAGGTAATCACTATCCTAACTTCTAAACATTTTATAATTATGATAAAATATGTATAACAAAAGTATGCATTTTAACCATATCTTTAGTTTTGCCTAGTTTTAAACTTGACATAAATGAAACCACACAATGAAGAGTCTGTTATCTGACTTTTTTATCTTATAGTTATGCTCTAGAGATTTAACCATATTGCTTCATTGTAATTGTAGTATACTGTATTTTTACGCAAATAACAGGTGCCTTCCATGTTTGTTTGCCAACCGCTCCCTCCTCCTGTGAGGTATTCTCATAATTGTGTTACTTTTACATTATGTAAAACATGTAAAAAATTAGCATAGTGGCACTTATGAAAATACGTCTTGGAGAAGAGAGGGGTTGGCAAACAAATGTAGAAGGCTAGCGTTATTTGTGTAAAAATATGGTGTTCATTTTTATTGTTGTATACAATTCCCTGGTGAATATACCAAAGTTTTTTATTTATCCTAGTGTTGATAAACTTGATAGGGTTGTTTCAAGTTGTTTGTTGTCACAAATAATGCTTCTATAAATATTCTCGTACTTGTCTTTTGCTGCACACACACATACTTCTATTGGGTGTGTAACTGTGAACGTTAGTATCCTAGTCCTTAGGTGCAGCCCTGGTGGCACAGTGGTTAAGAGCTTGGCTGCTAACCAAAAGGTCTGCAGTTCCAATCCACCAGCTGCTCCTCAGAAACCCTGTGGGACAATTCTACTCTATCCTATAGAGTCGCTATGAGTCAGCATCGAATAAGTTGGCATTGACGCAAGGGCAATGCGTTTTTTAGTCCCTAGGTGGTGCAGATGGTTAAGGTGTTCAGCTGCTAATCTAAAGGTTGGAAGTTCGAGTCCACCCAGAGGTGCCTCTTGGAAGAAATTCTTGGTGAACTACTTCTAAAAAATCAGCCATTGAAAACCCTATGGAGCACAATTTTATTCTGTTAACATGGGGATGCTACGAATCGGAAGAGACTCAACAGCAATTGGATTGCTACATTTATTGGAAGGCATTCCTGGTTACCATATTAAAAGTTGCAGTCCCTCCCTTTTGAACTCCCATTCTGCCTTCTCTGCTTCATTTGTCACCATAGTACTCAATCCTCATCTAATAAATTATGTTTTACTCATTAATTTTGTTTATCGTCTATCGTCTGCTCGTTAGAATGTAAGCTTCATTAGGACTGAGATTTGTGTTTATTTTGTTAATGGCTGTTTCCCAAACACATAGAAGAGGTACTCAATAATTTTTGCTGAATGAACTAATTATTTTATACAGTTATGAGTGGGGTTCAACATCTCTTTCTATATTTATGGCATTTTTGTGTTTCTTTTTATTTACACTGCATGTTTGTAGCTCTTGCCAATTTTTCTTCAAGATTTTATATGTGCATTTTGAAAATTTGCTTTGTATCTTCTACATGTGTTGCAAATTTGTGTTCCAGTTTGTTGTAAGTCTTTTGACTTAGATTATGGTATTTTTAAAATATACATATAAATTATATTTTTATGTAGTCAATTTTGTTGATCTTTTATTCTTCAAGGCTTCTAGATTTTATGCCCTGTTTAGAAAGGCTTTCCTCATTCCAATATTATAAATAAATTCACAGTGCTTTCTTTCTAGAACTTTTATGCTTACTTTAAATCTTTGCTTCTTCAAATATGTTATTCTAAGGAGAGAGGTAAGTATCCAGCTTTATAACATGATTTATAGAATAATTCCTGTCTTTCCCACTAATTTGAAATGCCTTCATTACCATAAAGTAAAACCAGTTATGTTTGAGTTTATTTCTTTTCTCTCTATTCTGTTTTGTTGTTTGGCCTAACTTATCTCTTGTGCTATTATTATTATTTATTCATTTCTGGTACTAAAGTTTAAAAAATATTTTATATTCATAATATATTTTAAAATTGTATGAATATATTGCATTGGTAAAGTACAGGGTCAGTGAAAAAGAAGAAGACCCTCAGTGAGATGGATTGACACAGTGGCTGCGACAATGGGCTCAAGCATAACAAGAGTTGTGAGGATGGTGCAGGACCGGGCAGTGCTTCGTTCTGTTGTTCATAGGGTCGTTATGAGTCACAATCGACTCGATGGCACCAAACAACAAGAATTTTCTCCATTCTTAGAAAATTTCCTAGCCATTTTCACATATTTATTTTTCCAGGCAGGCTAAATATTATCTTGTTTAGTTTCATACAGGCTTACAAAATCAAATCCAAAACTAAAAAACTATGAAGAATTATGTAAGCAAACAACAACAAAATTCTATTGGTGTGTTATTTAGAATTGTATTGACTATATAGAGTAGTTTAGTGAGAAGTGACATAACTATGTAATTATATCTTCTATCTAAAATCATAAGACACCTTTCAGTTATTCAAATCCTCTTCTATGCTTTTTAGATTTTTAAAGATATTTTATTTAGGTCTGATGGATTACTTGTAAAATTTAGCTCTAAGTATTTTATCATTTTTCATTTCTTTTTGCTGTAATGTATTTTTTCTGATATTATGTTTTGTGAGTGGTTTTGTTTGAACATAGCCAATCTATGGACTTTCATGTGTTAACTTTCAATTCAACTACCTTACTGAAATCTAATATTTTTTAAAAGGTTTTTAATCAATTCTTGATGCATATAGACACATCACTAATAAATCATGATAATTCTTCCTAGAAAAAATGAGTTGAGTTGATAAAACAGAATCTAATTAATTACAAAGAAGAAAAATGATAAAATGGATTTATAAATCCAAGGTTTAAAAACATTTAAAACTCTGATTTAATAATATAAAATAGGTATATATTAGGAAGGTTGTCAAAAGAAAAAAATGGAGACAGGAAATATAAGCAATACATACTAGTGAAGAAATCTGATATAATTATACTTACTAAGAGATTTAAAATACTATGAGATTTCTAAGTATAGCTCTTTAGTTGATTTTTGACACAAGCATCAAGGCATATCAATGGGAGAATAGTCTTTTCAATGCACACTACTGGAACAACTGGCTATCTCTATGGAAATAAATGGACCTTGGCCTTTATCTCAGACTATTACACAAAAAAAATTAACTCAAAATGGATCATAGCTCTAAATTTAAAGGCTGAATGTATAAAACAGTTTGGGAAAAAAAAAAAAAAACTTCATAACATTGGGGCTAGCAAAGCACTCACTACTAATGCAAGAAAAAAATTGAAAAATTGTATTTCATCAGAATTATGAACTTCTGCTCATTTAAAGACATTCAATTTAGAAAATAAAAAGGAGAACTAAAGACTTGGAGATAATATTCAAAATATATATTTGACAAAGGGCTTATCACATATCCACAAACACACACATACATATACATCCTTACAACTCAATAATAAGACAATAAAAAAGTCATTAAAAATGGGCAAAAAAAAAATTGAACAGATACATCACAAAGAAGATATGTTTGTCCAATTACCTCATGACAAGGTGCTCAACATACTAGTCATCAAACCAAAAAAACCAAACTCGTTTCCTTCGAGTTGATTCTGACTCATAGCGACCGTATTGGACAGAGTAGAACTGCCCCACAGGGTTTCCAAAGCTGTAATCTTTATGGAAACAGACTGCTAGATCTCTCTCCCATGGAGCAGCTGGTAGGTTGGAACCACTGACCTTTCGATTAGCAGCTAAGCACCACCAGAGCTTCTTATATTAGTCACAGGCGGTGCAAAATAAAACCACAATGAGATACCACTACATACATACTGGAATGTTTAAAATTTTAAAAGTTCGACAATGCTAAATGTTAATAAAAATAGAGAGTAATTGAGCTCTCATATAGTGCCAGTGAGCATGTAATGTGGTAGAACCATTTTGGAAAACTGATTGTTCATTTCTCTTAAAGTTATACATGCATTTACCATATCGCTCAGCAGTTACACCACAAGCTATTTACTGAAAAGAAATAAAAATATATGTCCACAAAAAGACTTGTTCACCAAAATTCACAGCAGCTTCATTTAAAATATCCCACACCCTATGTGGATGCAGAATGATGGCCCCACAAAGATGTTCATGTCCTAATCCCTGGAATCTGTGAAGTTAGCATCTGGAGATTAGGAGATTATCCTAGATTATCTAGGTAGGTTCAAGTGTAATCACAAGCATCCTTATAACTGAAAAAGGGAAGCAAGAGAGTCAGAGATAAGATTTGAGGAAGATATGCTAGCTTTGAAGATGGAAGAAGCCTAGGAGTCAAGGAATGCAGGTAGACTCTAGAAGGAAAGAAAAGGCTCCACTAGAGTCTCCAGAAAAAATACAGCCTGCCCACACCTTGATTTTATCCCCAAGAGATTTTGGACTTCTGATCTCCAGAACAGTAAGCTAATAAACCTGTGGTAATTTGTTATAGCAACAGTAGGAAACTAAAACATCTGGCAATAACCCAATTATTCATCTTCAAAAAAATGGATGAACAAATTGTAGTATATTAATAGGAAAGGATTCTATTCAGCAATAGAGATCAGCTATTGATACATACAACTACATCTTGGAAACATCATGCTCTTCTGAGTATGTGCTATATTATTCAATTTACATAAGATTCTAGAATAGGCAAAAGCCATCTAAAGTGACAAATAGTAGATTAGGGGTTCCCTTGGGTGGGTGTGGGGTTGATTGACTACAGAGGGGCATGAGGGAACTTTTCTGAGTGATAGAAATATTCTATATCTTGTTTATGTTGGTGGTTACATGGGTATATACATTTGTAAAAGCTCATCAAACTGTATACTTAAGAAAGGGGCATTGCATTGTATGCAAACTATACCTCAATAAAGTTGACTTTAAAGAAAAAAAAAGCAACCAACCTTAGAATGAAGAAATATGAAATAACTACATTGAACATTAGATAAAAACTCATGAGAATGCTGTATTATATAACTGGAATTAGAAAGTTGAATAAAGCAATAACCATGGAAGAAATAACTTTTTATTTAGAAAACTACTTTAAAAACAAAGGCACAGAGTAAACAATATATTTTTTATTTAACATATTATGGCAGAATTAAATCTGAAACTGGTTAAACCTTTCCATATGGTATAATTTATGAGTGAAAATTAGTATAAATTATGTCAAATCTATACATAAAATAAAATTCAGTCATTAAAATATTTTACTGGTAAAGATATTAATGTCATATTATTGAGTGAAATTCAATTTTAATTATATTCAATGCTTGTTGAATGTCTACTATGTTTTAGTTATACTTATTAAAAAGGCCAAATACAGTCCCTGAACTCACAAAATTTACTGCCTGGTGAGGGAGATAATTATATAAGCAGGTATATGTTACTCTGATACTATAATAAGAAAAGTGTAACATACTGCATATGTAGGAGTAGTGACTAATTCAGATTTTGGCTAAGGATGTATAGAGGGAATCATTTTGGCAAAACTTCCTAGTGCAAAGATGTTCAGATTGAAAACTGTGAATAAGCATTAAATTATGAAGTCCTTTATTCATCGTTCAACACCTAGTCAGCCATATAGCCCAAAAGAGAATCCTGCACTTCAATCTTCAATCCACTGCAATCTGTCTCTACCAGTCCACTAAATGTACTCTTGCCAAAATCAACAATGAGTTCTTGTTTCCTGATCCAACAGCCACTTAGGGATTCTCATCCTACTTCTCTCCTCAATAGCACTTCTCGGTTGACAGCTCCTTCCGTTTTGGAACTCTCTTTTCTCTTGATTCCAGTCTAGGGGACTTTTCTTCCTATCTTCTCTTACAGTTCTCCATGTCCTCATCCCATCCCTTAAATATAGGAATAGTTTAGGGATTACTTTTAGGTTCTCTCTTTTTTCTCATTCTGACCCTAGCTATTCTCTCACACTTCTAATAGATCCAAATTCCATCTAGAGCCGTTGCTTTACAAATACATAGCTCCACTCTGCTGTTTTCCTCTACCTGCAGGAGGCACATAACAAGTTCTCCAAGTGCTAGCATCACATTGAGGCAGAGGGTGGGTTGGGACCCTCTCCAGGTTGACCTTTCTGTCCAGTCCACAACAACCAAAATTGCTCAGCTGAAATTGCGTTAGGGTTTCATTTTACGTTCCGCGGCACAACACCGCCTGATAGCTACTTATTTGCTATATGCCAGGCACTCTTCTATGAGCTTTGCAGTGGTTCATTCATCTTTGTAATCCTTATGACAATTTTATCCTCACATTATTCCAATCTTACAGATTAGAAAGTTTAGTCACAGGGTGGTTAAATAAATTGCTTAAGGTCGCACAGCTTGTAAGTGGCTATAATTACCTTACAGTCTTACTCCAGAGCTCACACTTTCAACCACTGTATAAAGCTATGACTGTGCATAAAACATTTATCTTATGATAAAGGTGGCATTTTAAATTAGGATAGAGTGTTAGTCAAAAATGGTTGTTAGAATAATTGGAATATTCTTTGAGAAAAGTTAAATACTATTAAATTTTTTGTCTTCATATTACATGTCTAATGAACTAAAGACTTGGATATAAAATGTACATCCTTAAAAAGCAGGAAACACAAATTCCTTTTAGAATATTTTCTTTGTGGAGAGGTTTCTATATATGACACTACAAGCTGAAAATAAAGATGAGCAGATTTGACTACAACCACTTATTTAAGAAAATCCTATGACACAAAATACCACAAACAAAACAAAATATTGACATAAAACTTGGAAAAAGTTATTATGAATTAACAAGAACAAACAAATGCTACAATAGAGCAATAAGAAATGACATAATAAACAGCTCATAGGATACATGGGCATATCTCATGAACTTATGAAGTCACCATAGAAATAAAAATTAAAACAACATTTTTCACCCTCAAATTGATAAAATTCATTTTTAAAATGATAATGTCCAGTGTTGGTGTGGGAAATAGGATATTCATACATTGCTGGGCTGGTGGATGTATAATTGGTAAAAGATTTCTGGAGAACAATGTGTTAATCAATACTAGGCACTAAAAAATTAACTTGTCTTACAAGCATCTTTACCTTTTAGCCCAGCATTTCTATACTAAGAAAGTTAGTTCTAGTGAAATATTTGAATAATTGAATGTCTACATATGTTTTTCTAAGTATATTTATTCAAGTGTTAATTATAGCAGTGAAATAGTGGTAACAATCTAAATATTTGATATGAGAGGATTGCCGTAAGTGGATTGGAAAATTAATCTTGCTACTATATCCTCAAATACATAGTCCTTCACTGCAGGGCTTAGGGAGCTTTTCAGAAGTAGGGTGTCCACACTGCCAAGTCAAGGCTTGAATTGAGGGCATAGATGATGGTATGTTCAGAGGCCTATGAAAACACTCAACACAGATTCCTGAGGTGTATTTAGCAATCTTATGGTTTCTGGCCTGGAGTCCTGGTGGCACAGTGGTTAATTAACCAAAGGACAGCAGTTAGAATCCAGTCACTCCTTGGAAACCCTATGGGGCCGTTCTACTTTGTCCTATAGGGTCACTGTGAGTCAGAATTGACTTGACAACAACAGGTTTGTTTTTTTGTTTTTGTTTTTTATGGCTTTTGGCACAATGTAATTCTACTATGTCACATAATTTGAACCTTACCATACAACTAATTTAGTTTACCATAGTCTTGATAAAGTAAAACATCTGTTTGTCTCCCAGAACTGCCATCAAGTAGCTTCCCTTGAAAAAACACTCATATCATCATCATCGTCACTACCTCCACCACCACCACCACCACCACCATCATCATCATCATCATTACTGTGATAATTAGTACTGTGTCAATTTGGTTCAGCTGCGACCTACTGTTCCCAGAGCTTCCGTTTCTGTACAGTAGGGTGTTATAGTTGGCCAGAAGAAATACTTGCATGAGATTTAGAGGGTGGAGATGAAGTAGCAGCTATTATTCTCTAAAGATTGTTGTCGTCAAATACAGTGATGGACATATGCAGAAGTGGGCTCCTGTTTCTTCTCACTTTCCTTTCTCCAGATCTAGGTTTTTTTCCCATCTACTGGCCCTGTTTGCCAACAGCAGCTCCAGGCCTACCACTAGCTGCTGGGCTGTAGACCTCCAGTGATGGAGCCCACACAGAGAAAAAAGCTTTCCATAAACCTCCCCATGAGCTTCCCCTGCATAGTCTAGGATAGCCAAATTAAATATAGAATGCTCATTTAAATTAGCGTTTTAGATAATAGCAAATACTTTTTTAGTGTAAGTATGTCCTACATATTGAGAAAGTTAATTATAGCAGTGAAATATTGGTAACATCTAAATGTCTCATAATAGAAAATAGTTAAATGGGTTGGAGAAATAATCTTGACACTTTTATCCTTAAACACATAGTCCTCAACTGCAGTGACATAGTTATCTTAAAAATTATCTGAAATTCTAATTTAACTGGGTGTCCAGTACTTTTCATTTGCTGTATCTGTCACCTCTAGCTTTGGTGGCTTGATATGTTTTGTTCTCAGATTGACTGACTGATTTCTCCTTCTCTCATTCTCCAGCTTCCCTTTCAAAGTTTAACATCTCCATCTCTTCTATGATTTTACAAGGTCTAGTTCTTGTAGGGAAACCCTGCTGGTGCAGTGGTTAAGAGCTCAGCTGCTAACCAAAAGGTCAGCAGTTCGAATCCACCAGACACTCTTTGGAAACCCTGTGGGGCAGTCCTATTCTGTCCTTTAGGGTCGCTATGAGTTGGAATCGACTCGATGGTGACGGGTTAGTTCTTATAGTGAATCTCCTTTTTTATAACCCTTATAGTGACTCTGCTCCCATAACTGACCTTTGATTGTTATAGTAATAATGACAATGATAAAAAAAAGAAAAGCTAATGTTTATTAAAACTTGCTCTGTGTCAGAATCTGTGTTTAGCACTTTACAGTAGTTCTATAATAAACCAAACCCGTTGCCATGGATTCCGACTCATAGTGACCCTATAGGACCGAGTAGAACTGCCCCATAGGGTTTCCAAGGAGTGCCTGGTGGATTCGAACTGCTGACTTTTTGGTTAGCAGCCAAACTATTAACCACTACGCCACCAGAGTTTCCTAGTTCTATAATAGTTACCATTATTTACATCTATTTAAGTTTAATACATCTTATAATCTAATTAGTACATGGTACATATATAACAATTTCCACTGGTCCTAGATATTTTACACTCTACTCTTTTCCTCCTCTATTTTTCCTTAAGGAAAGCTGTGAGGTGAGTTCGTTATTCCAGACATCTGTATCTGATAAGAAAGGAAACTGAGGCACTAAGGGTTTTAGAGAAACATCCAAGGTCATGTTTGAGTTAACAGAGTACTGGGGAGTAGAATTTACCATCTCTAAGATTACAAGATGCTGTCTTGACTTGTGCTGAGCAAAACTATATACTTTTAGAAGATACAGGAAAATAATTCTCAGTATTTCACAGAATCAGTCTCTTTTAAGTTTCTATATCCTCCATGGAAATATTGATTCTTAGATCAAAATGTTCAAACCTAACTTACTCCTGAAGTTACATTTATTGTTAATCCAAGATGCTTTCATGGTCCTTTGTCTGTCTTACCAAATCAGATTTTATATTCCTTATCAAACATATGTTTGTGAGTTCCATTTCTAAACATAAGCATGATTTTCATGTAAAGGCCTTGGAAGACTTGAACAATAGGTTTCATATGCATCCCAGATTAGACATTTAAAATAATATCTTGGGATTTCTTTTTTTATCAGAAGTTCTTTCTTTGAGATGGGATTTGGATGAGAAAAGTTTGTGGAGAAAAATTAAAGAAAAGAAGAAAATGGCAAATATTTGGATAAATGAAATGAGCTTGATTAATATTATAGACTTAAATGTAAGAGGTAAACAACCATGCATCCTTAACAAGTAAAATCCTGGGATTGTCTCATGGAGAAAAATGTAATTTTAATGACATTGCAAGCATTGTTGTAAAATCTCTAGGCATGTGAAAGGTGTTGTTCAATTGTTCTATGGTAGGTTAGATACAGGTCTTGTACAAATAAGCATTCAATTTTCCCTCTGTCTTAGTCATCTAGTGCTGCTATAACAGAAATACCACAAGTGGATGGCTTTAACAAAGATAAGTTTATTCTCTCACAGTCCAGTAGACTACAAGTCCAAATTCAGGGTGTTGGCTCCAAGGGAATGCTTTCTCTGTTGGCTCTGGGGAAAGGTCCATGTCATCAATCTTCCCTTGGTCTAGGAGCTTCTCTGCACAGGAACCTCTTGTCCAAAGGACGTGTTCTGCTCTCAGCACTGCTTTCTTGGTGGTATGAGGTTCCCTTGTGTCTCTGCTTGCTTTTCTCTTTCATATTTCAAAAGAGATTGGCCTAAGACACTATCTAATCTTGTAGACCTCATCAGTATAACTGCTGCTAATCCATTTAATTATGTCATAATGATAGAGTTTACAACACATAAGGAAATCCCATCAGATTTCAAAATGGCACACAATCATACAATACTGGGAATCATGACCCAGCCAAGTTGACAGATATTTTTGGGGAACACAATTCAATCCATGACACCTTCCTTTTCAGTTTGGGGAATATTTGCCTTATTGGGCAATACGAGTCATTCTCCGTTAGAGGAAAGTTAAATTCCGTGTGCTTCCCCATACTGTTCATGACTTATAGAGGACTTACTGCAGTGAAGAACTACTGTTCTGGTAGTACCCAACCTGAAGGCCAGAACTGGAATAAGAGGAAAAGAAAGAGGAGAAATGTGGCTAGACCAGGAGGACTATTCTCAAGTTCCTGATTTTAGTTTCATGAATTATTGTTTTTTCACAGTATTCACAAGCACTTGTCTTAGCTTAAATTAGTTGTTCCAGTTTTTTCAGGTTGACTCTGACTCATGGTGACCTCATGTTTGTCAGAGTAGAACTGTGCTCTGCAGGGTTCAATGGCTGATTTTTCAGAAGTAGATTGCCAGATCTTTCTTCCGAGGCAATTCTGGGTGGACTCAAACCACCAACCTTTCAGTTAGCAGCCAAGTACATTAACAGCACAATTAAAAACCCTCTTTTAATTATCTAAGCTAGGGTATCTTACAAAGTTGACCACAGCGTGCCATTAACATATTCAGTTACAACCGTATAGAGTAGTTATTTACAACAGTGCTTTTTGAACTGTGATGAGATTTGTGGTTGTTCTTTCCAATGTGCTGCAGACAAATATTTTATAAAATATAACAAACACAAATTACTAGAAAAACGATCATGCATTTGGATGTTGAAACAATATTAAATAGCTATAAAAGTTTTTAAATGATTACGCTCAGTTTCTCTACTTACCTTGCTGTGAGCAGACACCAGTCCACAAACAACTCATTGAGTAGCATTGCTTTAGAGTATATTCTCTGGCATTCAATGGCCTGCGTTAAAATTCTATATATGTTATATATTACTTGCCTTGTGACCTTGGGCAAGTTAATTAAATGTAAAATGAGGATGATGGTAGAACATGTTTCAAATTTGCCATGAGATCTAATGTGATAATATATATGAAACACTTAGAAGAATGTCTAGTGCACACTACATAATCTATAAAGTTACTATAATTACTGCATGCGTTTTACAATATAAAATGTGATTTCCCATCCGTCGTTCCATCTATTCCCCACAAAATCCCTGTGGGAGTAGGTTAGAGAAATCATTATTATCCTCCATTGCACAGTTGAGAAAACTGAGTCAAGTGTTTAAATGGTTGCTCAAGTGTTTAACTGGTTACACATCTGGTAAATGGTAACACCAGGAGATTTGATGTTAGTTCTTCATTTTTTCACCCACCCCTCAAGGCATGTCAAAAGCTACATGAAGTAGTTTTTATCATCCAGAGTAAAGTCTTCCTGCCCATTTCCTTGGCCTCTTAGCCCCATGACATAACTTGAAAAAAAAAAAAAAAAAGGAACATCTCAGAAATACCATGATAGCCTCTCATTTAGTATACTTCTTCCATAGCAAGTGTTCTGGTTGACCCTGCACCTATGTTTCTTTTGCACAGCTACTGAAAAGCAAGATGTGTACAATTTATACTTTCAGTTCAAGGTGCAGCATATCTGGTTAATGTGATGGGAGCTACATTTTAGACATTGGAAATGTCAATTGGAAAAGTACTTTCCAACCCTGAGATGACAGAAATGACATTCTCCTTTCATATGTTGGTGGATGGTCTGGCTTATATTTCCTTCTTGAACATGCCCAGATGATCTGAAGATTTCCTTGGCTGGGGTTTGGATATTTTACTTCTTACAAGTCCAAAGAAAGGTTTATTTCTTCCTGTGGTTAAACCATGCATATAAATTCTCACAGGGTAAGGCACATAGAAATTCATACGGAACATTAAGTGTTTTGGTAATTATAATCTCTATTTGATTCAGAGACAAAGGAAGGAACCAAGATGAGTTAAGAGAATAAAATTTCCCTACTAGTAAATTAAAAAGGGAGTTATAAAAAGCAAATATTGCGGAGCATTTTCTTCAATAATGCCTTCAGGGAAACTTACATTCAGAAGAGGAACCTCTACAATTATATAGCAGTGGAAAACGGGCTTAGTGTAAATAAACCATTGTCCACTACTCTAAATAAGGTAATGATAGTCTCATTAGCTAACTTAAAAAACAAGTGATAAAATTAGTTCAAAACTGTGTAGAATAAAGAAACGTGTGTGAAGGTAAATCCAAAGCATTTAGAATTGTGTCCAAGTGCTACACTGTGTATATCAAACCTCCACAGGAAATGAGTCCTTTAGGAAGAAATACTCTCTCTTATGTCAAAAATGTCAAATAAATGAAATAACTCAACCACACTTGTTTGGGAGTAGTCCTATGCTCTCAGAATTCTGCACTGAGGTCAGGAATGCTACAGAAACCATGAAGAAATGTGAGATTCCGTTGTGCCTTAGATTCTTGTTTACTGCACATAAAGGATTTTGTACTAGATAAATACAGAGAGTTCCAGGCATTGCAAGGTTAGCAGCCAAAAAGCAAATAACCCTTAGTTGGAAAGCTAAAGTGTCCCAAACCTAATAGACAGGGTTTGAGAGCCAACTGTAGTGAATATGGTGTTGTTGTTAGGTGCCATCGAGTTGGATCCAGCTCATAGCAACGCTATATATAACAGAACAAAACACTGCCAGGTCCTATGATATCCTCACAATCGTTGCTATGTTTGAGCCCATTATTGCAACTACTGTGTTGATCCGTCTCATTAAGGGTCTTCCTCTTTTTCGCTGACACTCTACTTTACCAAGTGTGATGTCCTTCCCCAAAGACTGGTCCCTCCTGATAACATGTTCAAAGTACAGAAGATAAAGTCTCACCATCCTCGCTTCTAACGAGCACTATGGCTGTACTTCTTCCAAGACAGAGTTGTTCATTCTTCTGGCAGACCAATATTCTTCACCAACACCATAATTCAAATGCATCAATTCTTCTTTGGTCTTCCTTATATACTGTCCAGCTTTCACACACATATGAGGTGAATGAAAGTACCATGGCTTGGGTCAGGGGCACCTTAGTCCTCAAAGTGACATCTTTGCTTTTTAACACTTTAAAGAGTTCTTCTGTAGTGGATTTGCCCAATGCAATGCATTGTTTGGTTTTTTAACTGCTGCTTCCAGTCATATTTTGAGTGCCTTCCAACCTGAGGGCTCAACTTCCAGCAGGTACTATATCAGACAATGTTCCGTTGCTGTCCATAAGGTTTTCACTGGACAATTTTTTCGGAAGTAGATCGCCAGGTCCTTCTTCCCAGCATGTCTTAGTTGGAAGCTCCACTGAAACCTGTCCCCCATGGGTATCCTTGCTAATATTTGAAATACCGATGGTATAGCTTCCATCATCATAGCAACATGCAAGCCACCACAGTAGAACAAACTGACAGATGAGTGGTTGAGTGAACATGATAGAAACTATTTTATTAAAAGTGAAGAGAGATTGCCATCGTGGATATTATATTGCCTACAATCTGCTTAAATATTCTCTTTGCCTATATATTCTCAATAGGTGATCCAAAATTTTGAAGCCAGAATAAAAACATGGACATATAATGAAACAGAAGAATTCTAGTTAGAAAGAAGGAATCCATGATTAATTTGAGTTTCCTCTGAAGTAGACCCTGAGGCAAGAATTTGAAAAGTAGTAGTTCACTTGGTAGATGATCCCAGAAAACACTGTTAGGAGAGCGGGCAAGTGAGGCAAGGAAAGGAAGACACAAAATAAAGAATATATTTTCAAGCTAATTACTTCCAGGGAAAACCTGGAACATATGGTATGGGGAAACTCTGGGCAGTAAAAGCAGGTGCCTCAGAGTGTGCTCAGCCCAGGGGTCAAAGGGGTGGGACACTTGCACACCATACCCATCATCAGTTGAGTGCTACTGGGATGGGAACAAGACGTTATAACATGTGTTGGCACCTTCAGGTAGTTGGATATCCGGTAGTATCATACAATGGTAAGTCCTCAAAGGATATGGTTAGGGCATCTGTTACAATTTCTGAAGCTAGATTTACTTTCCATTTTCTAGCAGTTGGCACTGTAGCCTTAGGAATTTTCACGTACATATATCCACACATTTGACGTATGAATTATCCTCATTTGTTTTTTAAACAAATGTGCATGATGGTAAAATAGAATAAATGCTTTGGAGTTAGACAAGATTTGAATAACTGGTCTTACAAGTCAAGTGAATTTGAGCAAGTAATTTAATTCCCTTCATTTTAATTTTACCTGAAAAATGAGTAAATCATACGCATTTGGCAGAAATGCGACAATGCCGTTCAAGCTTCTAGCCCAAATGCTTGCAATATCATAGTTTCTCAATGAACGTTTTCTGTGATCACCAACATCCTTATCAGGACCACCACCGCCATAATCAGTAACACCATCATCATCACCATCATATTTTCCTTGCTCAAAATTTCTCTGCAAAAAAGAAATCCACCTCTTTAGATGTAATAGGAAAAATGTCAGAACAACCTTCCATCTTTAAAAATAGGTGAGAAGGGCTTGACACTCCTTTATACTGAAATGTGTCATATTTTTATTGCACTTAGCATTTGGGTGTACAGCTGCACTCTTACCTGGGAGTTCTTCTTTCAGTTTCCAGCTGCTCTGGTAGCTCTGAAGTCAAATCTATGACTTCTTAGCCCAATAAAACTGCTGCTTTCTGCTGCAGCTCTATCCCTTTATGTGCCGCAAAACTGGGGGTGCCCTGAGGGAAAATGCCAATATTGAATGTGAATCTCACCCAGTGTGCTTCCTTTCTTTCAAGGGTAATACCCTCTCCAGGTTCTCCCGCTCTGGTCATTCTCCAATGACTTCCAAGGTTGTTTGCTCTATTATGTCCATGGTTTATAATTGTTATCAGCAGGAGGGTTAGTCCAATCAACTTACTCCACCATAGCTAAGAGTCAGGAGTCTCTCCCTATATAGATTTGAGTTCTGTGAAAAAAGATTTTCTCCAATACCTAGTTCTTACATATGTCAATTTCTGATGAAATGTAAATTGTGTCACTCTTTGAAGGGCTGAATACATTGTTGTTTGGAACATTATTCTTAGACTTCAGCAGTGTAGACATATACAGGCAATTGATGACATTCCTCAAAATAAGATAATCTCTAGGTAAAATCTTAAAGAAAATAGGCCAGATACTATGCTACTTACTTACATTTTATAGTTTAGTTGCCATAAAGATGCAAATCATATTGGCTTAAAAAATAAAGGAAACAATGGAGCCAGGTGAGCTTCAGGTAGAATTTAATCAGGACTCTGACACTACATCTCTGTGAGTTTCTTGTATCTTTCTTTTTTGATATGCCAGCATTATTGTTAGGGTAACTTACTTTATAGGCTCATGATGGCGAAAAGAATCCCAGTCTTCATACTCAGTATCACAAAGATTAGAGTGTGAGTGTCTCAGAATTCCCCTAAAAAGTCTTTATAAATATGTGAATTAAACAACTCCTTTCATAATCCCTTAAATAAGAGAATATGTGTAATGATCTTAGTGTAGTACTCAATACATGATTAACAAACATTAGCAGTTGGCACCCCGTTTCTTCCCCTTCTAATTCTTTCCTCTACATTTCAGGTCAAACTTCTTAACCTGTTCTCCCAAAGCAGGGTAAAAGTAGATCTTGATCTCTACTGTGCTATAACTGGCATCTTACTATGAATGACTTTTATATATTTCCTCTGCCAAAAGTAATTTTTTTGGAAATGGAACCAATCGATGGTAGTGGTGATGGTGATGATGATGCTAATCAGTGACATTCTTTTTATGAATGATGGCTTACAAAGTGCCTTAATACACTTGATCTTATGCAACCTCTATACCAATTATGATAAAATGTATCTCTCTTGGTGGAATGTCAGGCACTTTGGAACCTGGGTATTTATGGAAATGCCTAAAATCTCTCAAATCAAATGTAGGTGATTTCTTATTCTGCATGTCTATAACAGCTCTTCTTGGAACGCCAGTCCACATTAGAATCTGGATGGCAGGCCCAACTGTCTGTGCTTGTCTCAGAATCAGCTCACTCTCTATCTGGATACTTTGGATTAAATTTTGTCCAAGAAAATTGTGGACTCTCCTGCTTTATATCTAAAAATACAGTCCTGGACTATCTTTCAAACTTAAATTGAGTTGCAATTCAATTATTTGGTATCAGTTAGAAGCTTATGTGACCTCATATTTTTGGATACAACAGTAAGAATAATAACTATATTTTAGCTCAGTTGTATAAAATACATTCATATATACTATCAGACTTGAACTTCATAATTCTGTCAGGTATTAGGAGTGAGTGAAATCAATGTTGGTTTAGCGCATAATACGTTGCAGACACTAGACATTAAAAATGTAGATATAAGTATAGATAATTCTGTACCTCTCATATAATGCACTTACCAAATACATGGCTTACCAGTTACTGATTTAGACTTTAGAAATTAGGGAGTCAAGGCTCTGAGAGGTGTCATGCAGCCAGAAAGAAGTAGAGCTAGAACTCAATCCTGAAGATTTTGTATTATCACAATCTCTGCTTCTGAGACTAATGGTACGTCTTAGAAATGAATTCTCTTAGCTTTTTTTTTGTTGGTTGGCATTTTAAAATAGACCTAGAGAATAGTTTATTGTGTCCTTTAGTATGTGTGTATGGAAAGTCTTTCTCCATTTACGTATGCTTCTATTTACAGATTTATGGGCTAGATGGCCACGGCTGCACGTATTCACTAGTGGGCCATTATGCTGATGTGGGCTCTTTCTCACTAATATCATAAATGGGTGTAAGGTTTGATAGCTCTAAGCGACAGACAAATATTTTTATAGGTATAGCAGGCACCCATGTCTTTGTGATTAAGCTTGCCTGAAATAAGACCGAATGCATCAACATATTTATGCCTTGGGTTGTGCGGCCTCTTTTCAAGTTATTTTATTCACATAAGAGCTGCCTTTAATTATGCAGTACTACAAACTGCATTATTGATATTCTATAAACATTAACTAAACCTGCCTTTAATGAAGCACAAACAAAATGCTGTCTCTTATTTTTCAAGATTCTTAGAAAGAAATTCTGCAGGATAAAATAAAAGAAGGGGAAGGCATTATCTGTATTATCCTCCTTGAGTTATTATTGTGTGTTTCCAGCATGTAGTCATTTTCGTTGTTGGGATTTCCGGGATCCATATCTTCTGTTCAAATGTTCCTGAATTGTCGTAAGATATTAAAAAATAATATTGGAGATTTGTCAATTGACTCTACTTGGCACATTTTTATTTTTAACATACCTCGTTCCATTCAGTTCACTGGCAGATCTATTAGAATATCTCAGAAGGGTTGGCTTTCTCTTGGCATTTGATTTAGGTCTCCAAATCCTACCAGTTAGCTTGAAATCTTCATGAATTTAAAGAAAATAGCTGGTTTCCAGGATCAGCTATAGTTAGTGGGTTCTCACTCAGGTTTGTGTTAATTTGTATCGCTTTACCAGTTCTGTTCAGTTTTGGCAAAAAGAGAGAGAGACAAAGAGAAAGAAAGAGAATAATTGTCCATTTGAAATTGCAGAATCTTAACCTTAGTAGCAAGGGTCCCTGGTGGTTCAATGGTTAAGAGCTTGGCTGCTAACCGAAAAGTCGGCCGTTCAAACCCACCAGCTCTTGGGTGGGAAAAAAGACCTGGTGATCTGCTTCCGTAAAGATTACAGCCTAGGAAACCTTATGGGTAAATTCTACTCTGTCCTATAGAGTCGCTGAGTCCGAATCAACTCAAGGGCACACAACAACAACAACTTTAGAAGCCTATTATCGATAACATATGAGATTTATTGTCACTAGAAAATACTGTGGAAGGTCATGAAAAAGAAACGAGGTTCTTCAGCCAAAGATGATGTATATGGGTGTTCCAGAATTGTTACATCTTCCCCCTAACATACACATACACACACACACACACACACAAGCTGAGTAATACAACTCAAACTACTCATATACACGCTGGTATGTCGAGCCCTATTCTGTTTGTAAACTCATGTTAAACCACTCCTCTCTCTCACTTCTATTTAGTCAATATTCAAGCCTTATCCCATCACAGACACCCCATCATGATTTTTGGTGTGATGACTTTGCACATGCAATCAGTTCTACTAGAAATATTTTTCCTTATCCTCACCACCTAACAAATCACACAAATCCTTTAAAATCTGACTTAATCCTAAGGGATGTCTTCCTAGCCTCCGACAAGTATGATTCCTCGTTCCTCTATTCTGCCACAGCATCGTGGACACTTCTATAACATGTACTGTGTTGTACTCTAACTTGGCTTACGCGTGTTCATCATTAGCTATATTTTAAAATCTGGGAGAGCAGACTGAGTTATTCATGCCCCCCTACTCAAGGCATTGTGTGACCCATTACATAATATGTGCCCAACTAATATTCTCTGAATGCATGAATACATGTATGACTGGATATTACTGGTGAGGCATTGGATAAGTTAAGGGACCAGCATTAATTTCAGTTTCAAAAGACAATAAAGTCTGAGATTTGCAGGTTTCACTTGCCAAGTCACTTTAACCCTGTGCTTCAGTTTTCTCAACTGAAGAAAGAAAATAATAATATTTTCTTGCCAGAAATTGTTAGAATAATGAGACCAGATACATAGAAGTGCTTTGTAAACTTTAAAATCTTATGTGCATTTACACTGCATTATAGGAATTCCATTATTAAGGATTGGTAAAACAAATTTTTGTTTGAATGATGTTTCCAATGCTTTCCTAAAGCCCGATTTGAAGGCAGCGTCCATTACATACTGACGTCCTATTTAGCATAATTCTTGGGATATATGTTGAGTGTACAATAAATTTTACACTTTGATTCTGCTCTGGGGTAAGTGGGTGAGTGGCAGCCTTGAAGGGAGGACAATTGCTGATATTCCTATGAAACATCTTTACTGAAGTGAAGACAATTTTAGTAGGAAAAAAAAAAAAAAGCAAAACAAAAGAATAATAATGTCCAAATAAGAGGAAAACTGTAGTTTTTTCTGGCAGAGACTTTTGATGAATACTTGTTTGAAATTATATTTCACTTTTAATTATATCACGTGTACACACACTCACACACAGGCACACATACTTTCTCACACATGGTTTTATATCATTCACAGTTGGAAAACCATTGGTTTAGATATTTCTATTTCCATTTTCCTAAGTTCCCAGGCCTCAATTCTGTCATCTCTAAAATGAAAGAAACAGAATCCACCTCCTAGCACTTTTGTTAGTCTTCGGTGAAATAATGTATAAAGTGTTTGGCATATGATAAAGGTGGCAATAAATATTTTGTTTTGTCATCTTAAAAAAATAACTATTTTTAGATATTCAATATACTTATTAAGTGGGGCATTTCTCTGCATCAAGACCCAATGCAATCTGTCATCATTTAAACTTTGTTGTTGTCACAGAGAGCAAGAAATATAACTTAAGAGGGAAAGTCCACACTCTCCATATGTAAAGAAGCTAGACTTTAAAGTTATCTCGTGGGAAGACAGAAATCCGAAATAAAAGTGGAGATAAACAAGGAAATAGAAAGTAGTTGGAAGCAGAAAGTTGTGGAGAAAAGACAACAGTGACAGACCATGAAAACTGGGGAAAAAAAGAGACAGAATTTGTGATTGAAGCCCACTGAAAAATTCTGTTTTTGTTTTCAGTCCCGAGGCTACAGTTGGTCCTAAAAGAATAATTCATGGTTTTTGGTGTCCAAATAGTTAGGAACCATTTGGGCAGCAGACAAATAGATTATTAGTTGAAGGAGAGCCATGTCCAAGTAGGCAGTAGGGTTTGAAAGCCCAAAATTAGAAGTAATCTGATAACAGAAATGATTTAATCTGCCTTTTTATATTAAAATGGCCCATTGAAGATTATTTAATTTCTTTTAAAGACAGCTGCAATTCCAAATGACCAAAAACATACTCTATAAAGGGTGACAGAAAAACTGGGGAATAGATAAAGGTGATGTTGAACATGATGAACATTATTAATGTCACTGAACTGTACGTGTGAAGACTGTTGAAATGCCACGTTTTGTTACATACACGTTTACCACAATTAAGAAATTGTCAAAAAAAAAAAAAGATTTAACTTCACTAGTGATCAAAGAAATACAAATTGAAATGCTATGTAACTATTTTTTCAAATGATCAAAAAGGCAAGATCATAATAAATGCTAATACTCAATGCTGGGGAAGAAAAGAGGAAATAAGCACTTTTAAATACTGCTGTTGAGAGTATAAAGTAGTCAATTTCTGAGTGGAGGAAGGCGGAATTTGGTCATATCTATGTATGTATGTGAGTTCTTCTTCAAGGAACTGATCCTAAGGAAATACATTACAGCATAACCATACAACAAAACAGTAAGGATGCATAAAAGGGATGGCGTACAAGAATTTTTAATAGATGAGGAAATGTTTATAAAGTAACCAAACCAAATAACCAAACCCATTGCTGTTGAGTCAATTCCAACTCATAGCAACCCTGTAGCTATAAACCGGTTCTTGGTTATATGCAATACATTCTTGTAAATGTATTACATCTCGCTATCACTCTAGATAAGGAGTCCTGGTGGCACAATGTTTAAGCGCTTGGCTGCTAACTGAAAGGTCAGCAGTTCGAATCTACCAGCCACTCCATGGGAGAAAAGACCTGGCAATCTGCTCCCATAAAGATTACAGCCTAGGAAACTCTATGGAGCAGTTCTAGTCAGTCCTGTAGGGCCACTATGAATCAGAAATGAGTCAAGAACTCACAGCAACACCATCATTACTCTAGATAGAGATAGAAATAAACTAAATGATGAAGGACTCTTTTTGAACTGTGGGATTACACCTGATTTTTTCCCCTCATTTTGCTTACTCCTCTTCCCTGCCAAAGCTTCTTACTATGAAATGAGTAACTTCTGTAATCTTAAAAAAATACTGCATTTTTCATGAGGAAAGAGAGTGTCTACGCTTGTCCTTTTAACCTAGTCTTTACATCCTGCTTCGACTTTTATTATTTTTATTTTAATATTCTACATGTAGCTCATTTCTGAAGATTTAGAATCCCTACTTTACATCTGGAAACAGATGACTGTTGGTGACTTGGATGGTCTGAGAGCATCCCAAGTTATTTTTTCTTCCCGTAAGCTAAGCATTAAAATTAGTCATTCACATAAGAAAGCAATTGTTCACAGGAAAAAAAAAAAATATTATCAACTCTTGCAGAAGTTGTTGGGTCTTAGAACCTTTAATGCGGACCACAGAAAGAAGCACACACACACACACAAAGTAGAACAAGAGCCTGCAGTGTGTCAGTGAAACGCCAGGGATGCAAAGTGACAACATAATGAAATGTGACGTGTCTCTACAATGACATGTCAAACCTGTACAATTCAAAGGCTGGGGTTTGCCTAAAACCTTGGCTAAAGCATGGTTCTAGTTAGTTACATGTAAGGGACCTTCAACAATTAAAAAAAAAAAGAAAGAAACATTTATTAACAAAATGCTTTCACTATGGGAAAAATCTTTCTGTGACAAATATTTTCAGTAGAAAAGAACGGTTTGATTTGCAATTCTATAAATGAAGCAGATCCCCTAAGGACTGCATTCCAGTCAGGAAGCTTCAAAGCAAGAGAAGAACCCATTCTTTCTGTCTTTTAGTACCTTTATTCAAATATTCTTCCAATAAGTTAAATGTATCTGTTGACTGTCCTGTCTGTTTTACTCTGAGGGCAAGAAATCCTGGGAGCTTGTTTTGTGATTATATGCCTTATATCACATTATTTTACAATCAAATACTATGATGCCAATTTTAATGTTAGTCCTTCAGGTTTTTGTTTGCTTATTTTTGCTTTAACTTCCTAAAAAAATATCTGAGAGATTTCTGCCATGCACATTCACTTTAAGGCTCCTTTCCAGTTGCTTTATAAGAAAATGCCAAGGCTGCATCAAATGATGAAGAGATCCATGCTTTCCCCATTGTCCCTCCTATCTATATTCATAGGAGTTTCATTGTTTCCCAAAATATGACACGTTTAAAACTGTTAAAGTTAGTGGCTTTTTCATTCACTTTAAGTAAGCTTCAACAGACATTTTATAAAACGGTCTCTCATTATTAAAGCAAATGCTGCACATTTTCAAAAATTCATGTGAGAATTGTTCACGGTTAGGTTTTTGGAAACATCTTTTCCACTTCTGATTCTTTTAATGTGGTCTTAAAAATATATGTAACAGACCACAAGGAACATGTTTCTTAAGGTCCATACATTAAATACTCAGAAGTGAGTAGGTAATGCTATGCAGATGTTGTCATGGTAAATACTCATGATAACATATTTGAAAATGGCCAGAACTCAAGTTTGGATGTAGCCCAGTCAGACTTAAATGACTGGTTGTTATTTTTCAAAATGTTTTTCTTTATTTTGGCCTTAATGAATAAATGTTTTCAGATCTGATACAATAATGTTTGAATTTTGTTGAAACCACAATTTTCCTCCACTCCACACCCACCACAAGCGCCCTGAAGACAGGACTAAGAGGTTGTGCTTCCCTGGAGATCTCCTGTCAGTACATTTGCATAGTTTAGATTACTTTCCTCACAGGTTCAAGTTGGTCTGCTAAAAAAATCTCATAAAAGGGGCCTGGAACTGTTTCCTGAAAGAGAAGGCCTTTTCTCTTTAAATGATTTTTCATCTAGTTATGATTGGGAAAATAGAACAGAATACTAACTCAATGCAGAGTTGCATTTAATTCATGACAGACCTTCTCCTGGTTCAGAAAAATATATTTAAAAATCACTGAAAGCCATGGAGGTTCTGTCTTCCTGAATCTTTTATAGCTGAAACGGAATCGTTGGACTTGTATTTGTGCTTCACGCATGCCATCACGTGAGAGGCAATGAAAAATCTCCTGGTGCCTATTGCTTAAAAATTGATACTTGAAACTGGCTTAAAACTTGCATTCAGAACTATCAGCTGAAAGGTTCACTGAAGCTCTTAAATGCAAATAATACTAGTCCCGGAAGACTCAAACTGAATGACTAATTTGTGTCCAAGTTACAGAGTATCTACTAAACTGAAACTCTCAAAACCTCATGGAGTCTTTTCCTAGCTTCTCATTACGTAGGTGACAGACAAAATAGCCTTGTTCAAACTTCTTACAGACACTGTAGCCTTGCTCAAACCTATTAATTGGCAAGGGCCTCGGTTTTTTCGACTCTTAATGGGATTCATATGTCTTCATACATTTCTAAGGCATATGGTGGATTATTGATTTACTGCCTCGAATTATTTAATATTTTCGTATCACTTATAAACTATAATGTAATATAATAAAATATCATATTTCTTTCTTAGCATCCGGTATAATGCCCAACACACAGTAGACACTCAGAAAATATTTGCTATTGTTGATGGTGTTCTGAACCTTATTCTTACCTTGATTTTGGAGAGCAGCCTTAGAGTTGACTACACTTTAGCTTGCCTTATCTAAAACAAATGCTTTCTCTTGCCTTTAGTGATAGCATGCAGTTAACAGCATGCTCTGTTACCTAAAATAATATGTGAAGTTTAATCACCATAAGTAGCTACTTCAGAATACACCTAGAGGAATGACCTGATTAATGGGGCTTATTCCCAAAGCAGAAGCTATGCCTTCAACAAATTCTAAAATGCAGAACATGAGTTTACTCGAGTAACAAGCAGCAGAACACAAGTCCCCATTCTGTTATTCATTTTGTTCAATCACCTGTGAAAAGGGCCTTAATCTGTGATTGTTTATGACAAAACGTATTATAGTATGTTTAGGTCCTTCAACTTCAGCGGTGTAGCAGTCAGTCACTTTGTATGCGGCAATCAGTGCTTGTGAAAAGCAGCTGAACTATTTCCCTTCACAGAAATGCAAAAGTCCTTCCAAAGAATCCCCTCTGGGAATGTGCACAATAATATCAGAACATGGGCTAGCTTGAAGTCACAAATGCTGACAGTTCCTGCCTGTGGGGAGAAAAGAGACAATACAGACTTCCTGACAAATGCTATACTTGACTTACTTCCCCCTTATCTTTTCACAGAACAAGTGCTGCACAGGGGATTACAAAGTCAATGGTGATTTCCCTGTTTAAATACTCATGTATTAGGCTGAGTTCCAAGACGGGAAGAACTAATTATCTACTAATACTTCATGACCTGTCAGGCCCAGAGCAGCTCAACCCTGTAGTTACAAGTATTATATATCATGTGCGCATTGGTTTTTAACACAAAATGAAACTGACATATTTAGAAAACACCAAGGAGACAAGATTACTGAAGTGTCCCAGGAGGAGGAAGTTTCCACAGATACAAGTTACTAAGTGGCAATGTTAGAAGCCATTGTGAGAGTTGCTTTGTTTGGTTTGGTTTTCTACAGGAAAACCAAACAAAACAACAAAATGACGAAGCAGACTACTTCACTCAACAAGTTGCCAGTTGCCATCAAGACAGCTCTTATTCATGGTGACCCCATGTGTGTCAGAGTAGAACTGTGCCCCATAGCGTTTTTAATGGCCGATTTTTCAGAAGTAGATTGCCAGGCTTTTCTCTCAAGGCGCCGCTGGGTGGAGTTGAACCTTCATTCCTTTGGTTCAAAGCCCAGCTCATTAACCATTTACTCACCCAGGGACTCCTGCGTTACTCAACCCAAACCACTGCCGTTTAGTCGATTCTGACTCACAGCAACTCTGTAGGATAAAGTAGAACTGCCCCACAGGGTTTCCAAGGCTGTAAATCTTTACTGAAGGAGACTGCCACATCTTTCTCCCGAAGAGTGGCTGGTGGATTCGAACTACTGACCTTTTGGTTAGCAGCCAGCACTTAATCACTGCCATCCTCGTGGCCCAGACATCCAGCACAACCGATACCTTCCTTCTGGTCCGTTGCTACTAAAAATGTGCCCTTGACTGCAGAAATATGCATGAATATGGGAAAGCTAGCAGAAAGCCAGCAAATAATACCACAGTTCTTTCTGATAGTCTGCAATTTCACAGGTTGTAGGCATTGTAGGGATAAAGCCTCTTCCTCTTAATAAAACTCATCCATTCTGTAAAACTTATGTCGTACAAATGTCCCTGAGAAAAATTAGATAGAAGTATGGTAACTTACACTTCTTCCCCAAGTGTATTTGGAAATGCATCAGATTTAGAAACCAAGGAAATACTTACCATATGTGGGAGGGAAAACAAATGAAATTGGATGTTTTTCATATGTGAAGAGAGTTTTGCTTGAGTTCATGTAAAAAACATGGAGGAGCATATTTCATTTAAAATATTTTGCTTTACAGAAAGCTGCCCTTAAACTTGTACTGAGCAGTAGTATACATTTTCATACTTTATGCTACAAAATTAATACGTATAAAAATGTCTCTGTGGGAATGAACACCTGAAAAAATTGCAGATGGGTCTGGCCTTCCAATACATGTTACTCATTAGCAGCAAATAAATGATGATTTAAGAAATATTTTTTGAAAAGACAGGTGCAGTGCAAAACCAAAAGCACTCTAGGCAGAAGATTGCTATAGTCAGAGGATTCCTACATTTCTTTGATTTCTGACCATGCAGGACCTCCTGCAGAGGTGAAGGTCTTGATACTATGGATGCCCACGCAGCTAATTTACAGAACCTTTCTGTGGAACTACCTAATTCAAGAACCCCAAGGAAATGCCGGCTTCCCTGGTGAAAAAGGCATAAAACGACTGTTTATTTAAATGAGTTAATCTCCAGCTCTTTAAAACTATCTTTGGGATTCTCATTGTGAAGCCGATGCCTTCTTCAACGTATTGGCTCTTCCACAAAACAAAAATCAGATTGTTTTGAGTAGGTGCATAATAGTTCCAGAGCATTACACTTTTAATTACCTTTATTTAAATAACAAGCAATTTTATTAAATAAAGACACAGCCTCTCAAATGCTTTCCCATTTCTAAACCTTTTTCTTATTTCTATGAATTGGCTTGAGACAAGTAACTTGCAGGAAAATATTTCAGTCTATAAGCTCCTTACTAATGGTTAAACTCACTGCCCATTTGATGCCTAGCCTGACACTAGGTTAAGGCATTATCTGACTTCATTACCACAAAGTTCACCTATTTTATCAGAAGAGTTGAGCGTCAGTAATTCAGACAATGATTAGAAGATGAGCAAAATAGCCCCCAGAAATTAAGAAGCATATTTAAAAGCAGTTTAGACCAAATGTATCTCTTGCAGGATTTTCTTCTTCATTCTCTATAGAGCATTTTCCAGACTCAGTCTTATAATTGAAAGAAAATTTAATCCTGCGTTAACCATATAATCATTTTGCAAACTAGGTTCTGGAACTGCTCTTTACTGAAGTGGGTTAGTCCAGAATTTGTGGATTAATGATTTCAGACACTGTTTAAAATCCTGTAGATTTAGAGTACCTCATAAAGTCTCTATTTTCATTCTTATTAAATCACTGGAATACTAATTCTTGGCACTTAGCACCTTCTAAAAACTTGAAGTGTTACAAAAACTCTAGCAAAAGAGAGTATTTTGTATTAAATATATAGTGTTATAAGGTAAAAGAAGCATATTACCACTTCCTACTGGAAGTACTGATGGCATAGTGGTTAAGAGTTCGGCTGCTAACCAAAAGTTCGGCAGTTCGAATCCACCAGGTGCTCCTTGGAAACCCTATGGGGCTGTTCTACTCTGTCCTGTAGGGTTACTATGAGTCAGAATTGACTCAATGGCAACAGGTTTGGTTTTTTTGGTACTGGAAGTATATTATCCAATTAGATAACATAGAAATAGATCCAGAGCTATAAACTAGGCTTCTTAACTATCTTAGTTATCAGGTGCTACTATAACAGAAATACCACAAGTGGGTAACTTTAAGAAACAAAATTTATTTTCTTGAAGTTGAGGAGGCTAGAAGTCCAAATTCAGAGTGCCGGCCCTAAAGCAAGGCTTTCTTTCTCTGTCAGCTCTGGTGGAAGGTCCTTGTCTTTTTCCTGCATCTGTAGGCCTTGAGTTCCTTGGCTCCTTAGAGATCTTCATGTGGCATGGCATCTGTCTTTCCTCATCTCTGCACTGCTTTTTTATATCTCAAAAGAGATTGATTTAAAACACACCCTACACTAACACTGCCTCATAAATATAACAAAGAAAACCCATTCTCAAATGGGATTTTAACCACAGGTATTAAAAAAAAAAAAAGTTGCCATTGAGTCGATTCTGACTCATAGCGACCCTATAGGAGAAAGTAGAACTGCCCCATAAAGTTTCCAAGGAGCTGCTGGTGGACTTGAGCTGCCAACCTTTTGGTTAGCAGCTGAGCTCTTAACTATTGTGCCACCAGGGCTCCAACCACAGGTACAGGTGTTAGGATTTACAACACATATTTTGGGGGGACACAGATCAATCCATAACTGACCATGAAATAAATTAAACAGTTCTCCTAAAGCAGGAAGGATATAGTTGCATGCTTTATGCTTCTTTTGGTTAAGATAGTGTTTATTTGAAAAATAATACAAACATAGTATTTTATCCTTAGATAAAAGTATTTTGTTATGTCTTATTATAGAAAAAAACTAAAAATAGTAACAGTAACTTTGGTAGAATACTCAACTTTCATGCAGGAGACCCAGATACTATTCCTGGCCAATAAACCTCATCCATAGCCACCACCATCAGTCAATGGAGGCTTACATGTTGCTATGATGCTGAATAGGTTTCAGCAGAGCTTCCAGAGTAAGTAAACTAGGAAGGCCTATCTACTTCCAAAATCCAGTCAATGAAAACTCTGTGGATCCCACAATGGTCAGATCTGCAACCAATCATGGGGATGGTACAGGAACGAGCAGCATTCCCTTTCATTGTGCATGGGGTCACCGAGTCAGGGGCCACTGGAGGGTAGCTAACAACAACAATAACATTTTTAAAAACTCTTTCGCATACTTTATCTCATTAAAAATTTCCAATACATTTCTAAGGTAATAATATGTCAGTCAATGTTTTGAACATTTATTGATAGAAATCCAAGGAAAATTACCCTCTTAAGGAAAAAAGAACCTATTGGCTCATGAACCAAAAAAAATTATGTTTCAGGCATTTGAATTCAATAATTCAAAATCAATTTCTATTTTTATGTCTATTTCTACTTGTATCTCACACCACCTCTCAAATCTATTCCTCTCCCCTTGCCTTTATTCTTCAATAATCTCACCCCAAATAGTGGCAAGACGACCACTAGAAAACAGAAGTCTAATTTCTCTCATTTATCACAGTTTCAGAAAAAAGAGAATTTTCTTTCAGGTTAGTTCCAGTAAAAGTCTTAAGAGGAAATTAACTAGATTAGTCTGGGTCATATGTCCAGCCCTGTAACAATTGCTGTAGCTAATCACTGATTGGCCATGCTGAGTCATGTGACTACCTTGACAGAATTAGATCAGCTTCTCTAAAAACACCTGAACGAAATGAGTTTACTGTGAAACAGGAGATGGCAAGGGTGGGGTGTAGCAATAGGAGTGAGGGACAGGCATGGTTCTACAAAAAATGGGGCTCCAGGATTGATATGCATTTGCCCACTGATAGTATTTTACAAATACTATCCATTTTACCGATGAGGAAGCTGAGAGCCAAAGAGATTAGATGCCTTGATTTGTGTTTTCAAACTCATTAATCCCCGATCCAATTATTTAAATAATGACTCTGAGTTACCGTGCTGAAAGAATATTCGATTGCCTCATTTCACCAATGAGTAAACTAAGTTTGAAAGTTTCTGAACCAAAGCAAGACCACAGGTTTCCTGGTGTCCAATTGTATGCTCTTCCTTTCATTCCAAACTGTTAATTATACTCTTCTTTTTGAGAATGAATAATCCATAATTGTGTATATGTTGGCTACCTGTTAGTCAAATTATATGATTAGATAGCAAGATTCCATCCCATTACTGTGACAAATAAATAGTTCAGTTCTTGATAAAAGATTACAGAATTAGCCCAACTGTGTGAGATTGTTATTTCCAAAACTAATATTTTCTTTTTTATGACCAGTAATTTAAGGGTAAACTCTTTACGTACTGAATTACATGTGATAGCCTTAGCTGCTCTTTTGAGTTCTTTCATCTCTAGAACATAGGTCAATAACATTTGAAGAGAAATTTGAAGCACTTTTGCAGCAGAAATTGTTGACCACCAAGTGTCTATTAACATTGTGAGGTTTCCCTAGAGATTTTTCTTCTCTGGGCCAAGAGACCAACTCTGAAATCCTGCCATCTAGCAGAAATCTGTCTGTACCAAGATGGAGCTTAAAGCCAGGGCTGAGTGGTCTGTGCCCTATCTTGAGATTTAAGTCACATAGCTCTTGTATGGACTTTTCCTTCTATTTCTGATCCAAATATATTTCTGCTCCTAAAACAGTTCATTTGTTGTTATTGTTGTTGTTAGCTGCTATCCAGTCATTTCCAACTCATGGTGAACCCATGTGTTGCAGAGTAGAACTGCTCCATAGGGTTTTCAAGGCTGCGACCTTTCTGAAGCAGATCACTAGGCCTGTCTTCTGAGGCATCACTGGGCAGGTTTCAATGCCAACCTTTGGCTAATAGTCTAGAGCTTACCTGTTTGTGCCACCCAGGGACTTCATTACTTCTCTTCAATCGTAGTGCACAACCTTACCCATCGGAATGGCCCTGCTCCCTGAGAAGCATTTCCTGCTTAGGAAGGGGCAGGGCAGGACCTGAATTCCATTCAGAGCTGAGAGGAGTATTGATTCTTGAGGAAGTTCCTGGTCATATTTGAGATTTTTTATTTTTAAGTGCAGAGTCCTAAGAACATCTTCTGGATAACTATACCATGTTCTAGGTCAATTTGAAAATAGAGGCAGAATTTTTATATGAATACATTTTAATATTTGCAGATATAAGAGGAGTCATTGTAAAAGAGTATCTGCCTTTGTTGGAAAATGTCCTTGGTGTGTTATTCACAGCAAAAACTAAGACTCTCTATGTCCCAAGAGTGGATGGAACTGGTCTGCATGACACAAGGAAAGAATTTTGCAGGTAGTTCTGGATAGATTAGAGGAAATAAGAAAAGAAACAAAGTGTGTGTGTGGTACAGAACCAGGAAGGAGGAGACAGAAAAAAAAAAAATTTGAGGAAGAATCTCCTAGAACACTGTAGAAAATTTTGGTGAGGGTTTAGACTTCTCATGGATTGTAGAACTGGTATTCTTACCAGGTTTAGCCAGTTCTATGGGGAGAAAAGTCTATATGGGTCCCACTTTCGACTGCATAATTCACTAATAGGTCTACTTCTTTAACACAAGTGTTATTTTGCCCATACACTTATTGTCTGAGTTACATATTTAGGCTCTTGTGGCATCTGAAACTCTCCACCACATAGGGCACTGTTTTTACTACAAAGAAAATTTTGTAAAGGTCTTAAATCTGTTAGGTTGCCTCTTCCTGTAAGTAACAAGACCTGAAACAATGACTTTCAAACAACAGGTCACTTACTAGCTCACATAGGACAAAATTAAGAGTTAGATGGAGTGTAGTGCTGATTGATCCAAGAAGTTCAAGAACCTTCGCACTGATTGATTGTCTCTTGATCAGATTCATCCTAACTCTCATTTCTTTATAGTTTTAAGATGGATGCCAAAAGTAATTGGAGCTACGTGTTTCCTCATTCATAAACATAGTAGAGAGAGATAGAAGCTTCTCTACTCCTTCTTAAGATCCAGAAAGAACTTTCCCAAAAGCCTCCAATAAATCTCATTATATGGCTTATTGGCCAGAATTAGTCATGTGCCCATTACTGAAGCAACTACTGGCAAGTGGATTGAGATTATCCTAGGACTAATTAAAACCATATCTGTATCGGGGATCAATTCCCCAAACTGCACTCTTGCTACAAGAGGGGGGAATAAATGTAGCTATATTGAATTGACTGCTGGGTATTATATCAGATCACAGAGAAAAACTGAGGTGTCCGTTGCTTTCCGCCTGATAAATTCCAAGTAACTACAGGATAGGATTTCAATTGCTCAGACAAATATGGAAATTTGCCCATAAACCTGACTTGTTTTTTCAATTCTGAATACTCTAAAGCATCCTCACAGTGAGTAGAGTTGAGAAATTGATTATGTAGCATTGTTAGAAATAATTTATGAATTAATGATTTTTTTAGTCCTATGAAGATATTTTTAGGTATGTCACATTACTTCATTTCCTTGCACCTTGAAAAAATAAAGAGCATTTCTGAATTGTTCACCTATGAAAATGACAGAGCTCAGATTTGAAGCCTTGATATAAAGAAGGGTATCAGGAATTAATGTTCATGCTTATGTCACATTTTGTATAGAAACTTGTCCTTAAAGTAAGGAGATATCAGGAACATCCTCATCTGTTCAGACTGGCACTACTTTTGTAAGAGAACTCATGAGGAAGGATTATGTAAATTACTCTGAATATTTTCACAGACCAAAGAGGGAATCATACTCAATGAAAACTCTGGGTAATGGTTTGGTCTCCAACAGAGAATACCTTCTCTAATGACCATTGGTTACACCCATGTGTTATGGGTTTGTTTATTTTTTAATTGCTCCACAGTTGTTCCAGAGTGTGAGAAGTCGAGTTCCATTGAGCTGGCACTCCTAGTTTTAATTTATGCATGAGTATGTACATTGTTTTTCTCCTGCAGTTCTCAAAGAATTTTATGGGCCATTACTGAGTGACTAAAATGGGTGCAGATTTTGCAAGCCTCTGCCAGAAGATGTTTATTACTGTCATCATTCTTAGGAAAATCATGTTCCAGCAGGTTCAGGCAGTGTGCAAAACATGGCACATGTGTGAATTGGCCATTTCACACCGCTCTTTACAAAATTGTCAGTAATAATAAAACCAAGGGAAAGACCTTGGGGAGGGGGATAAGCCACACATTAATTTGGTCATGAAGCTTTGATACGTGATCTTTGTTAGACCCAGAGAGGCAAAGTACAGCTTGTTTTGTAAACCTCCCACCAGTGGCTGAGGCAATAGCTTTATCTTAAAGGGTATCACTTCAGAGGGATGTTCCTGTCTCATGATGTCCATGTTTACAACATAATATCCTTGGAAGTGACATTTTTTTTTTTTAATTAATTACTTATTTTTTTCATTGTACTTTAGATGAAGGTTTACAGAACAAATAGTTTCTCATTAAACAGTTAGTACACATATTGTTTTATGACAGTGGTTAACCACCCCACGGCATGTCAACACTGTCCCTTCTCAACCTTGGATTCCCTATTATCAGCTTTCCTGTCCTCTCCTGCCTTCTAGCACTTGTCCCTGGACTATTGTGCCCCATTAGTCTTCTTTTGTTTTATGGGACTCTCTAATTTTGGCTCAATGGTGAAGCCCGGGAGTGACTTCATTACTGAGCTAAAAGAGTGTTCGGGGGCCGTACTCTCGGGGTTTCTCCAGTCTCTGTCAGGCCAGTAAACCTGGTCTTTTTTTGTGAGTTAGAATTTTGTTCTACCTCTTTTTCCAGCTCTATCCAGGATCCTCTATTGTGATCCTAGTCAGAGCAGTCAGTGGTGGTAGCCGGGCACCATCTAGTTGTACTGGACTCAGTCTGGTGCAGGCCGTGGTAGTTGTGGTCCATTAGTCCTTTGGACTACTCTTTTACTCGTATCTTGTCTTCTTCATCCTCCCTTGCTCCCGAAGGGATGAGACCAGTGGAGTA
>NW_004443939.1:33634136-33635612 GCF_000243295.1 Trichechus manatus latirostris | reverse complement strand
AAAGGTTTTGGTATGATGTGTTTTCATTCTCATTTGATTCTAGGAATTTTTTGATTCCATCTCTGATTTCTTCTATTACCCAGTGGTTCGTAAGCAGGGTGTTATTCAGTTTCCATGTAAATGATTTTTTCTTCTTGCTCTTCCTGTTGTTAATTTCTACCTTAATGGTGTTGTGGTCAGTGAAGATACTTTGTATTATCTCAATGTTTTGGATCTTGCTGAGGATTGCTCTGTGGCCTAAGATGTGGTCTATTCTTGAGAATGTTCCATGTGCATTGGAAAAGAATGTGCACTTCTCAACTGTTGGGTGCAGTGTTCTATATATGTCTATGAGGTCAAGTAGGCTAATTGTGCCCTTTAAGTCTTCTGTATCTTTGTTGAATTTCTAGATGTTCTCTGTCCTTTACCGAGAGTGGTGTGTTGAAGTCTCCTACTATTATTGTGGAACTGTCAATTTCTCTTTTCAGTGTTGTTAGAGTTTGTTTTACATATTTTGGAGCCCTGTCATTGGGTGGGTGGATGCTTATTGTGGTCATGTCTTCATGATGGATCATCCCCTTAATTGTTATATAATGTCCTTCTTAGTCTTTTATGGTGGAGTCTGTTTTAAAGTCTATTTTATCTGAGGTTAGTATTGCCACTCCTGCTCTTTTCTGGTATCTGTTTGCTTGATATACTTTTTTCCAACCTTTGATTTCTAATAAATTTATGTCTTTGTTTCTAAGGTATATCTCTTGTAGACAGCATATTGATAGATCTTGTTTTTTTATCCATTCTGTCACTCTCTATCTCTTTATGGGTGCATTTAGGCCATTTACATTCAGTGTAATTATTGATAGGTGTGAGTTTATAGCTGTCATTTTATAGTGCTTTTTTTTTTTGTGGTGCTGACATTTTCTTTGTTCCTCTTACTCTCCTGTGCTGAATTCCTTTTGTTTGTGGATTTTTTTATTTCTTTAGTTTTTGTAGGTTTTGTTTTCACTGAGATTTTGTTTTTCCTCTTTATTTTGATGAGTAGGTTTTGTTAACTTTCTTTGTGGTTACTTTGAAATTTACCCTTATCTTCTTAGCTTTGAACCAGTCTATTATTACTTTGCATCGCCTTGCCTTCTTCTCCATTAGAAGGTTCTATACCTACACCATTTATTCCCTCTTTTATTGTTCTGATGCTGTTGTCATTTACAGATTAACCTCTCTGTGTCCCTGTTGTAATTCTTTTGGTTTTGGATAGTCCTTGAGAGTTCGTTTCCTAGGTTGGTATGTGGCTGATACAATCCTGTGTCCTAGATTCAGCCTGTTGTCTGATGTTTGTTCTCAGATCAAAGCATTTAATAATTCTTGTAAGTTTAGTTTCGTTTTTACATAGTCCTTTAATTTATATTTATCCAGAAATGTCCTAATTTCACCATCATATTTGAACGAGAGTTTTGCAGGATATATTATTCTTGGCTGGTAATTTTTTTCTTTCAAGGTTTT
>NW_004443939.1:33631674-33634036 GCF_000243295.1 Trichechus manatus latirostris | reverse complement strand
TTTGTCTTTTTGTTGTAGAGATGTTGGATTTTCTTGTAGATTATGGAGATTAGACCTTTGTCTGACTTGTACTGTGCAAAATTTTTTTCCCAGTCTTTAACTTCTCTTCTTACTGTTTTGGTGAAGTGTTTTGATGAGCAGAAGTGTTTAATTTTTAGAAGATCCCAGTTATCTAGCTTATCTTCTGGAGTTTGTGTGTTGTTGGTCATGGTTTGTATCTGTTAATGCCATGTATTAGAGCTTCTAGCATTGATCCTGTTTTTTCTTCTATGAACTTTATAGTTTTTGGCTTTATATTTAGGTCTTTGATCCATTTTGAATTAGTTTTTGTGTATGGAGTGAGTTATGGGTCCTGTTTCATTTTTTTTGCAGATGGATATCCAGTTTTGCCAGCACCATTTGTTAAAAAAGACTGTCTTTTCCCATTTGATGGACTTTGGACCCTTGTTGAAGATCAGGGGACCGTAGGTGGTTGGATTTACATCTGGGGTCTCAATTCTGTTCCATTGGTCGATGCGTATGTCCTTGTACCAATACCAGGCTGTTTTGACTACGATAGCTGTATAGTAGCTTCTGAGGTCAGGTAATGCAAGTCCTCCAACTTTATTCTTCTTCTTCAATAATGCTTTACTTATCCAGGGCATCATCCATTTCCATATAAAGTTAATGATTAGTTTTTCCATCTGTTTAAGGAACGTTGTTGGTATTTGGGTCAGTATTGCATTGTATTTGTATATTGCTTTGGGTAGAGTTTTCATTTTTGCAACGTTGAGTCTGCCTATCCATGAGCATAGTATGTTTTTCCATTTATGTAGATGTCTTTGGGTTTGTTGCAGTAGTGTTTTGGTCTTTTACATCCCTGGTTAGATTTATCCCTAAGTATTTTATTTTTTTAGGGGCTATTAAAAATGGTATTGTTTTCCTGATTTCCTTTTCGTCATTCTGTTTACTGGTGTATAGGAATCCAACTGAATTTTGTATGTTCATCTTGTATCCTGCTACTGTGCTGAATCTTTCTGTTACTTACAGTAGTTTTCTCATGGAGTCTTTAGGGTTTTCTATGTATGGTATCATGTCGTTCGCAAACAGGGACAGTTTAACTTCTTCATTACCAATTTGGATGCCCTTTATTTCTTTTTCTTGCCTTATTGCTCGAGCTAGGACTTCCAACACAATGTTAAATAGGAGTGGAGATAATGGGCATGCTTGTATTGTTCCTGTTCTCAAGGAGAATGTTTTCAGCCTCTCTCCATTAAGAATGATGTTGGCCATTGGTTTTGCATAGATACCCTTCACTATGTTGAGAAATTTCCCTTCAATACTTATTTTATTGAGAGTTTTTATCAGGAATGGGTGTTGGTCTTTGTCAAATGCCTTTTCTGTCTCAACTGAGATGATCATGTGATTCTTTTCTCTCCTTTATTTATGTGGTGGATTACATTGATTGATTTTCTAAGGTTGAACCATCCTTGCATAAATGGTATAAATCCTACTTGGTCATGGTGTGTTATTTTTTCGATATGATGCTGAATTCTCTTGGCTAGATATTTGTTGAGAATTTTTGCATCTATATTCATGAGAGATATTGGTCTGTAATTTTCTGTTTTTGTGACATCTTTGCCTGGTTTTGGTATCAGGGTTATGCTGGCTTAATAGGATGAATTCAGATGTGCTGCTTCCTTTTCTATGCTCTGAAATAGTTTGAGTAGCACTGGTATAAGCTTCTCTTTGAATGTTTGGTAGAATTATCCAGTGAGGCTACCTGGCCCAGGGCTTTTGTTTGTTGGGAGTTTTTTTTTAATTACTTTTTCAATCTCTTCTCTTGTTATGAGTCTGTTCAGATTTTCAACATCACTTTTTGGTAGTTTGGATAGGTAGTGTGTTTCTAGTAATTTATCCTTTTCCTCTAGGTTTTCAAATTTGTTGGAGTATAGTTTTTCATAATACTCTGTTATGATGCTTTTTATTTCTGTTGGGTCTGTGTAATGACCCCCATTTCATTTCTTATTTGGGTTATTTACGTCCTCTCCTGTCTTTCTTTTGTCAGTCTGGCCAGTGGTTTGTAAATTTTGTCGATCCTTTCAAAGAACCAACTTTTGGTTTTGTTCTATTGTTTTTCTGTTCTCTATTTCATGTATTTCTGCTCTGATCTTTACTATTTCCTTTCTTCCGGTAGCTGTGGGCTTTTTTTGCTGTTCTCTTTCTATTTAAGTTCTGTATTTAATGTTTTGATTTTGTCCCTTTCTTCTTTTTTGATGTGTGCCTCTATTGCTATAAACTGTCCTCTGATGACTGCCTTTGCTGTGTCCCAAAGGTTTTGGTATGATGTGTTTTCATTCTCATTTGATTCTAGGAATTTTTT
>NW_004443939.1:33615214-33631574 GCF_000243295.1 Trichechus manatus latirostris | reverse complement strand
GGTAATTTTTTTCTTTCAAGGTTTTATATATGTCATCCCATTGCCTTCTTGCCTGCATGGTTTCTGCTGAATAATCCAAGCTTAGTCTTATTGTTTCTCCTCTGTAAGTGAGTTTTTGTTTTTATCGAGCTGCTCTCAGGATTCTTTGTTTGTCTTAGGTTTTAGCAAGTGTGATTACGACATGACTTTCTTTTGGGGTCTATCCCATATGAGGTTCATTGAGCTTCTTGGATGGTCAGCTTTTCATCTTTCATGATATTGGGGAAGTTTTCTGTCTGAAGTTCTTCAGTGATCCTCTCTGTGTTTTCTGTTATCTCCCCTTGTTCTGGAAATCCGATCACTCGAAAATGTTTGCTTTTGATTGTATCCCACATAATTCTCAGGTTTTCTGCATTTTTCTTTGTTCTTTCTTCTGATTTCTCCTCAGAGTTGTATGCAAGTGTTTGTCTTCAGTTTCGCTCATCATGTCTTCCATCATTTCAAACCTGCTCTCAGCCCTGCTATGACACTGCCCATTTCTGAAATCTTGTTGTTCATCTTCTGGATTTCTAATTGTTGTTTTTGTATGATTTCTAGTTGTGAATTTATTTTGGCATTTTGTTCCTGTATTATTTTGTTGAATTCTTCCATTTTTTTTTTGTCTGTATTTTCCATGAATTTCTCTATTTTTTCCCCATTTTTGTCTGCTTTTTGCTTCAACTCTTGGATAGCTCTGAATATTAGAGATTTGAATTTCCTATCAGGTAGTTCTAGTGCCTTTTCTTCTACTGTAAAGTCATCTGGTGTTTTATTTTGGACACCTACTGGAACCGTGCCGTCCTGTTTTTGTAATGTTTTGATATTGTCTGTCGTCTTCGGGGCATTCAGTAGTTATTGTTCTCATTTATTGTTTGTAGATTTGTTTCTTCCTGCTTTTTTGTTTTATTTGCTTATGTCTGTGCAGGCAGGCTGTGCATTCTTTGTCGTTTGCTCATATGTCGGCAGGATACTTTTCACCTCCTTCTCCAGTGGGTAGGGTCAGTCACTCACGTATGGTACAGCAAGGCAGGAGTAGCTGAAGGGGCATTGCTGAGATAGGTGGTTTGTGTCACACACTAGGGCTGACAGTGCGGGCTGGGAATAACTGCAGGGCAGGTTTCGATAGGCCATGTCTTTGCTGCGTGGGGGTGTGATGTTCAGTGCAAGGTGCAGGTAGCCAGGAAGGAGGGGGAAGATGGTTGTTTATGGAGCTAAGATGAGTATGTGAAAGAGGAGAGAGAGGAGAAAGGAACAGGAGCCAAAAACATACACACAAACAAAGAAACAAACTAAAGAGAGTGCTAAGGGAGCTTGCTTTTGGAGTGGAGAGATGAGAGACTGAGAAATGGAGAAAAACAAAAAGGAAAAAAAGAAAAAGGGTCAAAGAAAAAAATGAATAAATAAAAATCAGAAAAAAATGAAAAAGCCCACAGGGATCCCACCACTGTGCCTGTGAGAACTGAGGAAGTTGTTCCCAGGCTGTTCAGTACAGCCTGGCTAGAAGAGATAAAGGTGTCACACATTGCCAGGTATTCAGGAGATAGGAAGAGAAGGTAAGTATAGATAGATGAGAAACTGAGAAATGAAGAAAGACAGAAAGGGAAAAAGAGAGAGAAGAAAACAAAACAAAGAAACAAGAAAATCAAAAGAAAAAAACAAAACCAGAAAAAGGAAAGAGAAATGTCCTCAGGGATGCCACTGCACAGAGTAAGGGAGTAGCTTCCAAGCCTTGGAGTACTGCCTGGCTAGAAGGGGCTCCCAAGCTGAGAAAAGAAAAAGAAAACAAATAAAACAGAACAAATCAGAACAAACAAACAAACAAACAAACAAACAAAAAGCCCCGGAGGTCCCACTAGCATGGCGGCATGGGCCAGGAAGCAGTTTCACAGTCGAGCCCTGTTTTGCAGCCTTTCAGGAAGAAGCAAAGATGGCACACGGAGCCAGGTATTTGAGAGAAAGGAGGGGGAGGTGGTGAGAGGTAAGGAAGAAATTTAAAGAAGCAGAAAAAGCAACACCAGCAGCCAAAAAATGGCACTCAGGGAGCCAGCCAGTGTGGGCGGGGGGAATCCAAGCCACTCTGGGGTGAAGCCAGTGCTTCCCAGCCAAAACATTGTGGCCGCAGGAAGCAGAGGAGGCCAAGTAGGGGTGAAGAAGTGTGGTGGGTGGGAAGGCATATATCACTGGTTACCAGTTGTTCTATCTCCTGCTGGAAGCTCTGCAAAACTGCTTTCTTGTACCCCCTGTTCACCGATCTCTGATAGGAGTCCAAGATGGCAGATCCGTGCTGCATTAGCTGACAGGGAACCTCTGCATGTATCTCTCCTTGCTATCTGTTCTCTGGCTGAGTTATTTATCTCTTCATTTGATGCTTAGGGTTTCAGTATTGACGTGTGTCTCTGTTTGACTTAGTTTTTCAGATCTTTGCTGTGGAGGGACGGTACGGTGCTTTTGTCTATAGTACCATGTTTGGAAGCTTCCTGATGATTCTCTCACCGTAATTGTTTTGTTAATTTTGAAATACAGCTTTTCAAGTGACATCTGACATTGCAGTGAGAAGGAAAGCAAAACCCACTCAAGGTGGTATTTCAAATTACAGTGCATCATCAACTACATAAAGCCTGCTACAAATTCATCTTTACCTTCCTACTTGGAGTTCCAACCTTTCTGGAACCATCTCTTGTCTTCTTTTGCTTCTCTATTTTGTTTGTTTTACTTTATTTGACTGTAGCAGGGTAGATAGGGTCATCTCTTAGATCAAGACCTCTGGAATCATGATGGCCTGAGTTCAGATCCTGGCTCTCCAACTTTTCAGCTTTGATATTTGGGACAATTAATTAATTCCTATAAAGTTTTATTTCCTTATCTAAAAAAACAGTACTAATGACACATACCTCGTACGGTCATTACAAAAATTAAATGAGACACTGAAAATCAAGCAATTGGTATTATGGTAGACAGACATATAGTCTCCATCAATAAATGATAGCTATCATTATTACCATAAGTATTTTAGGATTTTTCTCCTTATGTTCCCCATTATTTAATATTCTTCATAGACATCACAATTCTATCTACTCTGCTAAGTTTTCCCGACACAATTTTCATAGTTTCGTGTTTCCTTACTCAACTTTTTTCACTTTCTCCAATAAGACCTACAACAAGTAATTTTAATCTCATAACGACCCATTTTTTTTATTTCTAATGTAAGAATAACATATATTCTGCATTAATATTAAAGATAATGTATGTAAAATTTCCTGTGCTGGGCACATTGTTGTTGTTAGGTGCTGCTGAGTCAATTTTGACTCGTAGAGACCCCATGCAACAGAGTAGAACTACACCATAGGATTTTCTAGGCTGTAATCTTTACAGGAGCAGATTGCTAGGTCTTTCTCCCATGGAGCCACTGGGTGGGTTTGAACTGCCAACCTTTCAGTTAGCAGCTGAACACTTAACTGTTGCACTACCAGGGCCCCTTGCTGAGTACATAAAATCCATTACTGTCGAGTCGATTCCGACTCATAGTGACCCTATAAGACAGAGTAGAACTGTCCCATAGGGTTTCCAAGGAGCAGCTGGTGGATTTGAACTCCTGTCTTTTTTGGTTAGCAAATGAACTCTTAATCACTGAGCCACCAGGGCTCCGCTGGGTACATAAACCAATCCAAACCAAACCCATTGCCGTTGAGTCAATTCTGACTCGTAGTGACCATAGTTGGCCCTAAATAAATGATGACTATTTTTATTTGGAAGTTAACATGTATCATTTGAACATTTGTTCTATTGTTATCTAAACGCATTGTTACATTCACCTATAAAACTCTTTGACAACAAGGGCCTTTTAATCTTGCACCTCCCAACCTCACAAATATGCTTGCACATGCACCTACACACACTTAGAACCTAAGTTTTGCCTACGTTCACTGAAAACAGGACAGATTCAATAAATATATCTTGAAATTTGACCAATACTTTTATTTTGCCTTAAGAAAATCCAAGATCCCCAAATTTATGTTAGCATGGGTATTTGTCACATTCACAAATACATGTTTCAAAAATTTTTCCTATGTTAGTCAATTGAAGGAGTCCCTGGGTAGTGCAAACAGTTAAGTGCTCAACTACTAGCCAAAAGGTTGGTGGTTCGAACCTACGCAGAGGTGCCTCAGAAGACAGGCCTAACGATCTACTTCCAAAAGTTCAACCTTGAAAACCACACAGAGCAGTTCTACTCTGCATACATGCTGTCACCATGAGTCAGAATCCACTTGATGGCAGCTAACAATAACAATAGTCTGTTGAAAGATACCATATATTATGAGTATATATATACCATACACTGTTTTTACTGCAGTAAGCATAATTATGTGCTTCTTTAGTTTTATTTTTAGAATATTGGTTTATATTCAAATGTATTAGAGAAGGTATATGTATTTATAAACATATATGACTTTCAGTTGGTTAGCGAGGGTCCTTGCAGTACATAGTAAGTACTAAGTATGTAAGTATCATCAGAAGTATAGAAGGAGTGTAAGCTAGGTTCCTGCCTTTATTAATTCTTCTCACAAACATTTGTTGAGTACCTACTCTTCACCTGGGAGTGTATTAGACCCTGGGAATATAGAAGAAAGCAAAACAGATATGGCCCCTGACTTCTGGAGATTAAAATGTAAAGAAGGAGCTCTAGCACCTTAAACACATACTTCCCAATACTATTTATGGCTATTCAATCAAAAATGCAAACTATATTCAAAATAGACATATCTAGTATAACACATGTAATAACAGTTATTTATAGAATATTAACCCATTTTATGTAATTTTTACATTATAAACACAAGGGACAATTCCATGATCCTCAGAGAATTAAGTAGCCCAGCCCTTGACCTCTTGAGCAGTATGTCCCTTGCACTCAAGCAACTGCAGCCCCCGCAGAGGACGCTGCACTTTGGAGGGACCCAGCTGTGCCTTTTTTCATGGGGGAAAAAATTCCTATATCAAGGGGATTGTATTCTGGGTACCTGGGATTTTGGAATTCCTTCCTCAAATAGCTCCCCAGCCTACTTCCTGGGCTTGTACAGCCTTTTTTCTGGGAGGACAGACCATGCTGGCACTGCGTATATCCCTAGGCCCACCTGATGGCGAAGGCGTGGCTATTTCTGCTGGTTGTGGGAGAAGGTCAGATACATGAATTTGGACACAAATACAGCTGAATATCTCCAGAGTCTATACTTCTAACTATTCTACAATACTGCCTTATTTCATCTCTCAGCTAATAGTTCAGGGTCATTTCCTTTATGATTTCTCAAAGTACTGATAGGAAGCAGCCATTTTTATACATCCTCAGAAATAGTTTTAATTTTTACTTTCAATTATTATATACAATTTATTTATTATAATGCATTAAAAATGGGGAATATATGCTTAACATTATCCCACACAATCTAAACTTTGTTTTAAACTGTAACTAAAAAACAAAGAAAAACAAACTCCAAAATGCATGCTCTTCACATAAATATGTAGTATATACTGGTAACCTCTTGATGTCACCATATATAAATTAACAGGTATGAACTGGGTTGAGGTCTCTAAGGAGGCCATGTAAACAGCATCCTCTTTGCTCTCAAGTTTTGTAAATCAAGGAAGGAAACACACACACACACATAAAAGAGTGGCAGATCAGTCCCAGAATGTCACATTTATTATTAACTAAAGCTGAGTTGAAGGGAATCCTTAGAGTGACAGTCAAATGCACCTCCTAGGTCTAAAGTTCAGAGTTAGAAAGCTTTACCCATCCAGGCAAGCAGCCTGGGCAAAAATTCTTTCTGCCTGTAGCCACAGAACTTTTGAGATTTGAGAGGCAGCTTCCTCCCAAGAAGAAAACAGGACAGAGCTGAGCAAATGTTTCCCAGATTTAACAATCAATCAGAGGGCAGAGAGAGACCTGTAGGACTTAGGGGTAAGTCCTCCTCTTTAAAATGAGTGTTGAACCAACTTTCCTCCCTAGTACTTTTCACATGATCATTGGATATATTCCTGGTCATTGGCTGTAATAATCCTTTGAGAACCAGCACACTTAATCTTAGTCTTACCTTTATTAATTTTGTTTCCATTAAAAAAAAAGTTGTCTTCATTTTTATTTTTTTATATCTTGACTAAATCATCCAGTTTATGTAGGATTTCAAGTAGGGTTGCATGGAACATACTTATACTAAAAAAATTCATTGTTTATCTGAAATTCAAATTTAACTGAGTGTCCTGTATTTTTATTCGCTAAATCTGGCAATCCTACTTTAAAGGGATTTTACTTTCAGTGAAAAAAAATTAGAATTCATTATTACCAGCTATAGTTATAAATTTCCACAAGTGTTTTATCACCAAGATTCACTGTTCTTTACAGCTGTTTAAAAGACATATCGCTTAGAGACAGGGGTAATCATCTTACCTCAAGCTCCAGGGATGATTCTTGATTGACTAACTCTGTTGAGGTAACCCCATGCTCCTTACCACAGTGCTCGGTTCAGGTACCTAAAGTCTACTCCAATCAGCATATAGCATTTCTTTGGCCACAGGAAACTGTTCTGGGATGGGCATATGATAAATTTCAGGGGTCAAATGGATTCAAAATTCAAGGAGAATTATGCTATAGGATCCTAGGTAAAGGGATTTTTATATGTCTGAGAGAGTTACTTGCAACCAGCTTTTGTCTCCTTCGGAAAGATGTTGTATAAAGATATGAAGTCAGGAACTGTCTTTTATTTTGACACTATAAAGGAAGTCAATGTTGCAATAATGCTAGCACTATGGAATATAGTACAGGGAACAACCAGAAATTCAAGCTGGATTCAGAAGAGGACATAGAACAAGGGATATCATTGCTGATGTCAGATGGATCCAGGCTGAAAGCAGAGAATACCAGAAAAATGTTTACTTGTGTTTTATTGACTATGCAAATGCATTCAACTGTGTGGATCATAACAAATTATGGATGACATTGGAAGAATGGGAATTTCAGAGCACTTAACTGTGTTCATGAAGAATCTGTACATACATCAAGAGGCAGTTGTTTGAACAGAACAAAGGGATGCTGTGTGGTTTAAAGTCAGGAAAGGTGTGTGTCAGGGTTATATCCTTTCACCATACGTATTCAGTCTGTATGCTGAGCAAATAATCCAAGAAAGTAGACTATATGAAGAAGAATGGGGCATCAAGATTGGAGGAAGACTCATTAACAACCTGTGATATGCAGATGACACATCCTTGTTGAAAGTAAAGAGAACTTGAAGCACTTACTGATGAAGATAAAAAACCACAGCCTTCAGTATGGATTACACCTCAACATAAAGAAAACAAAATCCTCACAACTGAACAAATAAGCGACATCATGATAAATGGAGAAAATATTGAAGTTGTCAAGGATTTCATTTTACTTGAATCCACAATCAACATCCATGGAAGCAGCAGTCAAGAAATCAAAAGACATATTGCATTGGGAAAATCTGCTGCAAAAGACCTCTTTCAAGTGTTACAAAGCAAAGATGTCACTTTGAGGACTAAGGTGCGCCTGACACAAGCCATGGTGTTTTCAATCACCTCATATGCATGCGAAAGCTGGGCAATGAATAAGGAAGACCAAAGAAGAAGTGACACTTTTGAGATATTGTGTTGGGAAGAATGTTAAATAAACCATGGAATGCCAAAGAATGAACAAATCTGTCTTGGAAGACGTACAGCTAGAATGCTCGTTAGAAGCAAGGATCCAAGACTTCATCTCACATACTTTGGACATGTTATCAGGAGGGATCAGTCCCTCGAGAAGGACATCATGCTTGGTAAAGTAGAGGGTCAGTGAAAGAGAAGAAGATCCTCAACTAGATAGATTGACACAGTGGCTCCAACGATGGGCTCAAGCATAACAACAATCATAAGGATTGTGCAGGATTGGGCAGTGTTTCATTCTTTTGTACACAGGGTCGCTATGAGTTGGAACTGACTCAACGGCATGTAACAAAAATAACAGAATAGAATATAGGGAAACAAAATTAACCTGGAGTTTCGATTGTGTTAGTAAGCTGCTAATTTAAAGCAAATGGAATTTACCCTTCCTCTGAAACACCAAATTATAGGACACAGCCAATCACCTATATTGTTTACCTCTTATTGTTTGTTTTTGTTGTTGTTTGGTTTTTATTGTTTTATTTGAACTACGAAGATTCATAATGTATGAAAAACTTATTTTCGTCCAATACAAATTTGTTTTGCTAGTGGATCATAAAGTTCTAGAGTTTAGAGGTTAAAAAGAATCACAAAATTTCTCTATCATTAGTATAAAGAGATATTTCAGATACATAGTCACACTATGCACCCCAAATCACTGAATGGATCACAGTCAGAATGTAAAGTAGAATTTTATGTCCAAATGCTATGTCATGCTTGCTCTGTGATAAACTGCTAAAATGAGAATGCAGAGGAAGTAAGATGATCACTAAGATAATTAAGGCTCAACTCTCAAAGGGTGTAAAGACTAAATTGAACACCTTTAATTCAATTCAAAAGCAAGAACAACTCTAATTTAGAAGTTGCAAAAGAAAGGAGAACTTTCGTGAAATTTTGGAAACATGTCTGTAGGAATCAATTTTCTAATACTTATCATTGAATACACACTTTTATATTTTGTTGTTTGGGCAAAAAATATTTTAATAGATTTCTACTTAAAAGGAAAAGAGTTGCAACTTCTCTCATGTTCCTTTTAGCTAGAATTACAAAAGGTCATGACGGGCTACTTCTTACCATTGATATGCACTTGTAGGAGAGGTCTACAGCTAGAGGTCTAATATGGAGTTCCAATGAAATCAAGAGTGCCTATTTGATTATCAAATGAGTAATTATTTTATTTAACAAATACATCTTGAGTAAATATATGCCAAGTGGTCCACTACACACTAAAAGTACACCACAATGAGATTAAAAAATGAAGAACATGGTTTCTGTTCTCAAACAACAGTCTACTGGGAGAGACAAAGAAGTAACGAAATTATTAGGCAACAGCATGATAGACCAAAATGGCTGTCAGAAGAGACTCCGAAACTTGCTCTTGAATGTAGAGTAGCTAAAGTGAATGGAAAAAATGATGAAGTAAAAGAGCTGAACAGAAGATTTTAAAGGGTGGCTTGAGAAGACAAAGTAAAGTATTATTATGAAATGTGCAAGGATCTGGAGTTAGAAAACCAAAAGGGAAGAACACACTTGGCATTTCTCAAGCTGAATGAACTGAAGAAAAAATTGAAGACTTGAGTTGCAATACTGAAGGATTCTATGGGCAAAATATTGAACAACACAGGAAGCATCAAAAGAAGATGAAGAAATATACATTTGGAAGGAGTCACTCTACCAAAAAGAATTGATCTATATTCAACCATTTCGGGAAGTAGCATATGGTCAAGAACCGATAGTACTGAAGAAAGAAGTCCAAGCTGCACTGAAGAAATTGGCAAAAAACTAGTATCCATGAATTGATGGAATGCCAATTGGGATATTTGAACAAATGGATGCAACCCTGGAAGCGCTCACTCCACTATGCCAAAAAATTGGTAAGATAGCTACCTGGCCAACCGACTGGAAGAGATCCATATTTGTGCCCATTTCAAAGAAAAGTGATCCAACAGAAGGCAGAAATTATCAAATGATATCATTAATATCACATGTAAGTAAAATTTTGTTGAAGATAATTCAAAAATGGATGCAGCAGTACATCAACAAGGAACTGCTGGGAATTCAAACCAGATTCAGAAAACGACATGGAATGGATATCATTGCTGATGTCAGATGGATCTTGGGTGAAAGCAGAGAATAGCAGAAAGATGTTTACCTGTGTTTATTGACTATGCAAAGGCATTTGACTGTGTGGATCATAACGAATTATGAATAATATTGCAAAGAATGGGAATTCCAGAACACTTAATTGTGCTCATGCTGAACCTGTACATAGACCACGAGGCAGTTGTTCAAACAGAACAAGGGAATCCTGCGTGGTTAAAATCAGGAAAGCTGTGTGTCGGCGTTGTATCCTTTCACCATACTTATTCAATCTGTATGCTGAGCAAATAATCAGAGAAGCTGGACCATATGAAAAAGAACAGGGCATCAGGATCGGAGGAAGACTCATTAACAACCTGTGATATGCAGATGACACCACCTTACTTGCTGAAAGTGAAAAGGACTTGAAGCATTTACTGACGAAGATTACAGCCTTCAGTATGGATTACACCTCAACATAAACAAAACAAAAATCCTCACAACTGGGCTAGTAAGCAACATCATGATACACGGAGAAAAGATTGAAATTGTCAAGGATTTGATTTTGCTTAGAAACACAATCAACACTCATGGAAGCAGCAGTCAAGAAATCAAACGATGTATTGCATTGGGCAAATCTGCTCAAAAGACCTCTTAGAAGGGTTAAAAAGCAAAGATGTCACTTTGACGACTAAGGTGTACCTCTCCCAAGCCATAGTATTTTCAATCTCCTCACATGCATGTGAAAGCTAGACAATAAATAAGGAGAAAAGAAGAAGACTTGATGCATTTGAATTAGGAAGTTGGCAAAGAATATTGAATACACCATGGGTGGCCAGGAGAAGGAACAAATCTGTCTTGGAAGAAACATAGCCAGAATGCTCCTTAGAAGCAAGGATGACGAGACTTTGTCTTAAGTACTTTGGACATGTTATCAGGAGGGACTAGTCACTAGAGAAAGACATCATGCTTGGTAGAGTGTCAGCAAAAAAGAAGACCCTCAACAAGATAGATTGACACAATGCCCGCAACAATGGACTGAAAGCTAGCAATGATTGTGAGGATGGCACAGAACCAGGCAGTGTTTTGTTCTGTTGTACATATGGTCACTATGAGTCAGAACCAACCTGACGGCATCTAACAACAGTAACAAAGCATGATATATTATTATAGAGTCATGAGTGTACTGACTGTGATAGGAGCAAATAAGAATGATACCTTACCCAGCCAAAAAGTAACAGAAAAGATGATGCCTGAGCTGTATCTTAAGGCAGGAATGAGTTATGTAGGTAAATAAATGTGTGAGAGAGAAAGTGATAAGGATAATTGATGGTCTGGTTGGACAGAGGGTACTGTGAGAAATAAAATAGAATATTTAAAGGCAGGGAGATAGGGAAGTGTGGACTGCATTCAGAGAAGTTCAGAATAGAAAGTTTAGAATGCCTATCAATAAATAAGAAGAGATAAAACTGGAACCAGCAAATAATATTGTGTGCTATATCGAGAAGTTCAGAATTCAATTTGGTGAGAATTCATTGAGGAAGTTTAAGCAATGGAGTGATAAAATGTGATCCAGGTCCTTCTGGCAAAAAATGAGAATAGGTAGGAGACGAGCAAGACCCATGGCAAAAAAAAAAAAAAAAAAAAAAAAAAATCTGGTTGGAAGCTATGGCTATCTGTAATCTAGGTGAAAACTGATGAGGACCTGAATTAAGAAGTCAGAGGTGGAAATAAGAGGAGAAATGTTTGTCACAATCTGTGTCTATGACTCTTAAAACTCTTTATAGTGTGAATTTTGATCTCTACATATTAGGATTCTACAAAAAATATTAACTGATAAGACATGGTAAAATAATACATGGATTAATTTTTTTTCCCTCATCTAGGTCTAAGTTTTCCACTATGACCATATATTTCTAATATTAATATATGTTATAAATTAACAAATCTCAACTAACAGTTTAATATTACTAAAATGCTTACTCAAATGATGCATAACTGGCAGGGTCAATTGATTTTATGTTTATGAAAGATTTTGTAAGAACATATCATATTAAAGTTTTTTCTCCTTTTGACCATGAAGAAGTAACTCTTACAGGATTGACTTGCCTTCCCACTTCAAAAAACTAGGACACTGAACAAAATTTATGGAAAAAAACAAAACAAAACAAAAAAACCTCTTTTTAGAAATTGAAAAATAGGCAGACTAGAACTGGGATTCCTAAGAGAAGGCAAATCTGCAAGTGAGCTCTATGATTACCACAACTTTCTATCTAGAGGCACCAGAAATTGTGCAGGGAGGAATATCCCAAACAGAGTATGGTGGTCTTGCTGAGTTGAAGAGACAGAAATTGGAGTTCGAAGAGACTGAGGTGGCTATAATTTTCTGGACAGAGTACCAGAGAAAAGGGAACTATGCAGATAAAGAAGCCCAAAAATCTGAATAAGAGTCTTCTTTAGTTTTGGCTGACTACTAACCTGAGCTTACATAAGGTGAAATTCCATGAACCTAGGTAAAAGCCTTATGGGGGGAGAATAATTACTTGGAAGCTGTAAGCCAAAACTTCCCAGAGATCACAAAGACTGAGCAGCAGTCAGATTGCCATCAGCCAGAGTAGAAAGATATCACTGAATATATTGTTAATTTAGTACTCCAAATCTGCCTTACAAAAGCTTACAAACAAGCCAAAGAAAGACAAAGCTGAGCTGTAAGTAACTTAATTAGCTGTCAAAACAAAGCACAACACTTTTTAAAGAGAGACTACAAAATTTATATTGTTCAGCATTCAATCAAAAATATTTAAACATTAGAAGAATCAGGGAACTGTGACCTAAAACCAGGGAGAAAAAAATCAGTCTACGAAAAAAGAGCCTGAAATTATAGAGACGATGGAATTATTAGACAAGAAAATTAAAAAGATGTTTTAAATATTAAGAATTGAAAGAAAAGTATATGTGAACAGATAAATGGAAGATGTACAAAATAATCAAATAGATTTTCTAGAGATAAAAATACAATATGTGAAATTAAAAAAAATACTGTATAGGCATGAGTGAATTTGACAAATTTGACAAAACAATAGATACCACCCAAACTAAAGCACAGATATAAAAAAAAAAAAAAAAAGATTGAAAGAAATAACAGAGCCTTAATTACATATGGGACAATATCAAGCAACCTAACATAAGTGTAAAAGGATTCCTACAAGAAGGGGATAGAGAGAATAGGGGAAAAATAGTTGTGGAAATTATGGTCAAAATTTTTCCAAATTTAATGAAAACAATAAACCCACCACACAATTCTAAAAATAAAAAACTAAACCCTCAAGTAGGATAAACACACACACAAACCAAGCCAAGCCAAGCCATGGCACGTCATAATCAAATTGTAGAAAAGCAATAATAATTCTTAAAAACAGCCATAGATAAAGACACATTTTGTATGAAGGAACAAAGATAATGCTAACCGCAGATTTGTCATCAGAATAAAGGCAAGCTACAAGACAGTAGAATGTTATGTTTAAAATGCTGGATGAAGAATAAATTGTCAACCCAGTTTTCTATACCCAATGAAGACATTCATCAAGGCTAAGTAAAGATGTTTTCAGACAAAGGCTTAGTGAATTTATGTATAGCAGACCTTTACTACTAAAATTGTTAAAGTTCTTTAGATAGAAACGAAATGATTCCAGATTGAATTGGCAAAAAAATAATGAAGAGTATTGGTAATGGTAAATATATGGATAAAAATATTACTTTTAAGTTTTTAATCATTTAAAAATTTTTAAAAGATAATTGCTTAAATAAAAATAATAAAATTTTTTATGGGTTTATAAAATATGTAGAAGTATAATGCATGAGAATAATAGCACGAGGTGGGTAAGGGGACAGAAGTAAACTGTTACAGGTTTTATATACATGAAGCAGTGTCATATTACTTGGAGGTAGAATTAATAAATTAAAGATACATATTTTAAACCCTAGAGCAACAACACACACAAGGGTATAACCTATAAGCCAGTAAGAAAAAAAACAAAAAACCTAAACACACTGCCATCGAGTCAATTCCCACTCATAGCGACCTTATAGGACAGAGTAGAACTGCCCCATAGGTTTCCATGGCTGTTAATCTTTATGGAAGCAGACTACTACATCTTTCTCCTGCATAGCCTCTGGTAGTTTTGAACCACTGAGCTTTTTGGTTAGCAGTCAAGCGCATTAACCACTGTGCCACCAGTGTGCTTATAAGCCACTAGTAGAGATAAATGGAATTATAAAAATATTGAATTAAAAGAAGGCAGAAAAAGGAGGCAGGGCCAAGATGGCGGAGTAGTCAGATGCTTCTGGTGGACCCTCTTACAACAAAGACCCGAAAGAACAAGTAATTCCATTATATATGGCAATCTGGGAGCCCTGAATATCAAAGGCAGAGTTGAGGAACTGGACTGAGTGGCGGGGGTGGGAGAGATGGTTCGGAAGCACTGAGGAGTTGCCAGACCTAACCTGGCAAGATCCAGAGCCCTTCAGGCCTGATCAGCTCGGGGGTGAGCAGTGAGGCAGGCAAGCAATCAGTGCTTGGGAGGCATATTCCGCACCAGGACAGACCCAGCTGCTGAGAGTCTACTCGGCCACGCAGAACCAGTGAGAAACAGCCCTCGATGAAAGATAAGTACTTGCGTATTGCTTACGGCATAGATCAAACACCCCCTTAGGGAAAAACCTCTCTCCCATTTACCTCCCAGCTCCATTCTGCACTGGGTCTGAGACCAGCTTCAGCAATTGCCGAGTCCCCTGGGCTGGAAGTAGGATCTGTCACACGCCCAGAGCCATTCTCCCTGCCTTGGAGAGTGAACAAATTAACAAACAGGGGAAAAAATAAACTGCCAGCTCCCCGAAGCCAGGAACCCAGAGTAGGCACAGCTCCTTTGCCTAGGCACAGGCATAAGGGATCCAAGGACTCTGAGTGCCTTTCTGCCTGCATAGACTTGTATGGGCCCAACTAAACAGCGTAGGCCCTCATTACCGCAGTACAACAGGGCATATACCAGAACTCTAACTTCAACTGTTTCAGCTGTGAAGTGGCAGGTTCTTGACATTTGACACTGCTCTGCCCATTAAGCAGGGTCTTCACCTATCCACATCAGGGGCCTGAGGACTGGTGGCTCCACCCATGACACCTAGCCAGCTGCAATAGGTGCCCAAGAATAAGAGGTGCCACCCAGTCCTTACAGCCAATAGCACTGAACTCATACCCATCAATAATTACGCTGAATGTAAATGGACTAAGTGCATCAATAAAGAGACAGAAAGTGGCAGATTGGATAAAAAACACGATCTGTCTATATGCTGCCTACAAGAGACACACCTTCGACCTAAAGACATAAACAAACTAAAACTCAAAGGATGGAAAAAAAATATACTGTGCAAATAACACTTAAAAAAAAAAAAGCAGGAGTGGTACTATTAATCTCTGACAAAATAGACTTTAAAGTAAAATCCACCACAAAGGATAAGGAAGGACACTATGTAATGATTAAAGGTTCAATACACCAAGAGGACATAACTATAATAAATATTTAAAAATCTAATGACAGGGCTCAAAATACATAAAACAAACTCTAACAACACTGAAAAGAGAGATAGACAGCTCCACAATAGTAGTAGGAGACTTCAACACACCACTTTCAGTGAAGGACAGAACATACAGAAAGAAGCTCAACAAAGACATGGAAGATCTAAAGGCTACAATCAACCAACTTGATCTCATAGACATATACTGAAAACTCCACCCAACAGCAGCCAAGTATACTTTCTTTTCCAATGCACATGAAACATTCTCCAGAATAAACTACATACTAGACCATAAAGCAAGCCTTAACAAAATCCAAAGCATCAAAATATTACAAAGCATCTTTTCTGACCATAAAGCCGTAAAAGAAGAAATCAACAACAGAAAAAATAAGGAAAAAAAATCAAACAAATGGAAATTGAACAACACCTTGCTCAAAAACTACTGGGTTATAGAAGAAATTAAGGATGGAATAAAGACATTCATAGACTCAAATGAAAATGAAAACACATCCTACCAAAACGTTTGGGACACAGCAAAAGCACTGCTCAGAGGTCAGCTTATAGCAATAAATAAACACATCCAAAAGGAAGAAAGGGCCATAATCAGAACATTAACCCTACAACTGGAACAAGTAGAAAGAGAGCAGCAAAAGAAGCCCTCAGGTGCCAGAAAAAAGGAAATAATAAGAATTAGGAAAAAAAAAAGAATTAGAGCAGAATTAAATGAAATAGAAAACCAATTGAAAGAGTTAAGAAGACCAAAAGCTGTTTTTTTGAAAAGATCATTAAAATTGATAAGCCATTGACCAAACTGACAAAAGAAAAACAGGAGAAGAAGCAGATACCATGTATAAGAAATGAGATTGGTGATATCACAACAGACCAAACTGAAATTAAAAGAATCATAACAGAATACTATGAAAAATTGTACTCTAACAAATTTGAAAACATAGAGGAAATGGACAAATTTCTAGAAACT
>NW_004443939.1:33609031-33613736 GCF_000243295.1 Trichechus manatus latirostris | reverse complement strand
CACAAAAACTAACTAAAAACTGATCAAAGACTTAAATATATAGCCAAAAATGATAAAGATCATGGAAGAAAAAAAATAGGGACAACTCTAGGAGCCTTAATACATGGCATAAACACAATACAAACCATAAGTAACAATGCAAAAGCACCTGAAGAGAGACTAGAGAACTGGGAGCTCCTAAAAATCAAGCACTTACGCTCATCAAAAGACTTCACTAAAAGAGCAAAAAGACAACCTACAGACTGGCAAAAAAATTTTTGGCTATGATGAATCCGATCGGAGTCTAATCTCTAAAATCTACACGATACTGCAAAACCTCAACAACAAAAAGACAAATAACCCAGTTAAAAAATGGGCAAAGGATATGAACAGACACTTCACCAAAGAAGATATTCAGGTGGCTAACAGACACATGGAGAAATGCTTATGATCATTAGCCATTAGAGAAATGCAGATCAAAACTACAATGAAATATCATCTCACTCCACAAGGCTAGCATTAATCCAAAAAACACAAAATAATAAATGCTGGAGAGGTTATGCAGAGACTGGAATACTTATACACTGTTGGTGGGAATGTAAAATGGTACAACCACTTGGCGCTTCTTTAAAAAGCTAGAAATAGAAGTACCATACAATCCAGCTATCCCACTCCTTGGAATATACCCTAGAGAAATAAGAGCTATCACATGAATAGATACATGCACACCCATGTTCATTGCAGCACTGTTCACAATATCAAAAAGATGGAAACAATCTAGGTGCCCATCAACAGACAAATGGATAAACAAATAATGGTATATCCATACAATGGAATACTACCCAACGCTAAAGAACAACAATGAAGCTGTGAAAGATAACATGGAGGAATCTGCTGGGCATTATGCTGAGTGAATTTAGTCAGTTACAGAAGGACAAATATTGTATAAGACCACTATTATTAGAACTCAAGAAAAGGTTTAAACACAGAAGAAAACATTCTTTGATGGTTTCGAGGGTGAGGAGGGACGGTGAGGGTTATTTACTAACTAGATAGTAGATAAGAATTATCTTAGGTGAAGGGAAAGACAGCACACACTACAGGGTAAGTCAGCACAGCTGGACTAAAGCAAAGCTAAGAAGTTTCCTGAATACAATCAAATACTTTGAGGGACAGAGTAGCAGGGGTGAGGGTCTGGAGACCATACTTTCAGGGGACATCTACGTCAATTGGCAAACAAAGCTTATTAAAAAAATGTTCTTCATCCTACTTTGGCGGGTGGCGTCTGGGGTCTTAAAAGCTTGCAAGCAGCCATCTAAGATGCATCAATTGGTCCCAACCACCTGGAATAAAGGAGAACGAAGAACACCAAAGACACAAAGAAAGTATTAGCCCAAGAGACAGAAAGGGCAAGATAAACCAGAGACTTCATCAGCCTGAGACCAGAAGAACTAGATGGTGCCAGGCTTTCACCAAGGACCACACTGACAGGGAACACAACAGAGAGTTCCTGATAGAGCAGGAGAATGGTGGGGTGCAGAACTCAAATTCTAGTAAGAAGATCAGACTTAATGGTCTGACTGAGATGGTACGTACCCCAGAAAGCATGGCCCCTTGATTCTCTATCAGCCCAGAACTAAAACAATTTCTGAGGCCAACTCTTCAGACAGGGATTGCACTGGACTGTGGGACATAAAGTGATACTTGTGAGGAGTGTGCCTCTTATCTCAAGTAGATACAAGAGACTAAATGGGCAGCTTCTGTCTGGAGGTGAGATGGGAAGGTAGAGAAGGTTAGGAGCTGGTTGAATGGACACGAGAAATCAGGGGTGGAAAGGGGGAGTGTGCTGTCACAGTATGGGGAGAGCAATTAGAGTCACATAACAATATAAGTATAAATTTTTATATGGGAAAAATAAAAAAAAAGAAGAGGAAGAAGGCAGAAAAAGAGGGAAAAAGGAACAAATAACAAAAATTGGACACATAGAAAACAAATAGCAAGATATATATTGCATTAAATATACAGGTCCAAACACTCCAAATAAAAGAAATTGTCAGGCTATATAAAAAAGCAAGATACAACTACACATTTATATAAGAAATCTACTTTAAATGAAAAGAAAGCGTTTACAGTAAAAGGATGGAAAAATATGTATGATGTAGACGCTAAGTATAAGATTGTTGGAATGGCTATACTGACATTAAAGTATAATACAGTAGAAAGAAAATTATCAGAGATAAAGAGACACATTTTATCATGATAAATGTTTAATCAAGGAGGAATAAGCATCCTTATTAGAAACATAAATATATGTAACTAATAACAGAGCCTCAAAATACATGAAGCAAAAATTGACAGACCTGAAAAGAAAAATAGACACATTCACAATTCATAGTTCAAATTTCAACATTCCCATCTCAGTCACTGATAACACAAGTAGACATAAAATCAGTAAAGATACAGATGTCTTAAAAAATACTATCAACCAACTTGACCTATTACATTTGATGAAACACTCCACCCAAGAACAAGAGAACGTACCTTCTTTTTAAGTGCACATCAAACATTCTCACAGTTAGACCATATCCTGAGCCATAAAAATCTCAAGAAATTTAAAAGGATGAAATAATATATTTTTTCTTTGAACACAAGAGAACTGCATTAGAAATCAAAGAAAAACATATAGAAAATTAAATACTTTTAAATTAAACAACATACTTGCAAAAGATAATACAAAAATAATTTGAACTAAATGGAAATGAAAATTCAACATATCAAAATGGAGAAATACAACTGAATCTTAATATTTCCTTAGAGGAATATTGTTGCTTAAAATGCTTTCCATGGAAATGAAGAACTTTCTAGAATTAATGATACGTTTCCACCTTAAGTATCCAGAACATATTAAACTTCACGTAAGCTTTAAAAAAAAGATTAAGAGTAAAAATTGATGAAATGGAAAAGAGATAGGGAATAGAGAAATAAATGAAGTCAAAACTGATTCTTTAAAAATATCTGATCAAGAATGGAAGAGAGACAACAAAACAACCAATATCATGAATGAAAGAGTATATCTCAATACAAATCCTATAAATTTTAAAGGATAAAAAAGAACTATGGTATTGTGAATAACTTTTTCCCAATAAATTCACCAACTTTGATGAGATGAAAATTCCTTGAAAGAAAAATTGACACAAGAAGAAAGAGAACACCCAAAGTCCTGTATCAATATTTAAAAAAAAAAAGAATGTATAAAGTCTTTCTCAAAAGAAATACTTTAATCCCAAACAGCTTAACAAATGATTTCAATCAATGCCAATTATATGCAAACTCTTACAGAAAATAGAGAAAACATATCCCAAATTATTTTTGAGGCAAGTAGACATTGATACTAAAATTTGACAAAGACGTTCAAAGTACAGAGTAAAGTCTCTCATGAACATAGACACAAAAATCTTTTTTTAAAATTTTTTTTATTATACTTTAGATGAAGGTTTACAGAAAGAATAGTTTCTCAGTAAACAGTCAGTACACATATTGTTTTATGACACTGGTTAACAACCCCACGACATGTCAACACTCTCCCTTCTCGACCTTGGAGGACCTTTTTTTTTGGTGAAAATATATATAGCCAAAGTTACACCATCTCAAAAGTTTCTACATGTACAATTCAGTGACATGGGTTACATTCTTCCAGTGGTGCTGCCATTCTCACTATCCTTTTCCAAATTATTCCATCACCATTATCTTCAACTCACTGCCCCCTAGGCTTCCCGTCAAACCTTCCGAGTTGCTGTGGTCAATTTGATCTCACATAGATAATTCTTTTTTTTTTTTAGTACCTTAGATGAAAGTTTGCAGAATAGTTTCTCATTAAACAGTTAGTACACATATTGGCCTATGACAATGGTTAACAACCCCATGACATGTCAACACTGTCCCTTCTCAACCTTGGGTTCCCTATCACCAGCTTTTCTGTCTCCTCCTGCCTTCTAGTCCTTGTCCCTGGACTGCTATGCCTCATTAGTCCCATTTTGTTTTATGAGGCTGTCCAATCCCCGGGTGATAGGTGAACTTCAGGAGTGACTTCACCACTGAGCTAAAAGGGTGTCTGGGGGCCGTACTCTCGGGGTTTCTCCAGTCTGTCAAGCCAGTAAATCTGGTCTTTTTTTTGTGAGTTAGAACTTTGTTCTACATGCTTTTTCAGCTCTGTCCAGGACCCTGTATTGTGATCGCGGTCAGAGAGGTCAGTGGTGGTAGCCGGGCACCATCTAGCTGTACTGGACTCAGTCTGGTGGAGGCCATGGTAGCTGTGGTCCATTAGTCCCTTAGACTAATCTTTTCCTTGTATCTTGTTCTCTTCATTCCCCCTTGCTCCCGAAGGGGTGAGACCAGTGGAGTATCTCAGCTGGCTGCTCACAAAGGCTTTTAAGACCCCAGATGTTACTCACCAAGGTAGAATATAGAACAATGTCTTTATAAACTGTGTTATGCCAATTGAGCTAGATGTTCCCCAAAACCATGGTCCCCACAGCCCTCTGCCCAGCAATCCAGTCCCTCAGGGAGTTTGGAAGTGTCTATGGAGCTTCCATGACCTTTCCTTGTACAAGTTGTGCTGGCTTCCTGAGTATTGTGTACTGTCTTACCCTTCACTAAAGTTACCACTTATCTATTGTCTATTTAGTTCCCCCCACCCCTCCCATCCCTCGTAACCAACAAATATTGT
>NW_004443939.1:33486973-33604091 GCF_000243295.1 Trichechus manatus latirostris | reverse complement strand
GCAATTTTTTTATTTCAAAGTTTATATATGTCATCCCATTGCCTTCTTGCCTGCATGGTTTCTGCCAAATAATCTGAGATTAGTCTTATTGTTTCTCCTCTGTATGTGACTTTTTGTTTTTCTCAAGCTGCTCTCAGGATTCTTTATTTGTCTTTGGTTTTAGCGAGTGTGATTATGATATGCCTTGGTGATTTTTTGGGGGCATCTATCCTATATGGGGTTCGTTGAGCTTCTTGGATGGTCAGCTTTTCATCTTTCATTGATATTGGGGAAGTTTTGTGTCAGCAATTCTTCAATGATCCTCTCTGTATTTTCTATATTCTCCCCCTTTTCTGGAACTCCGATCACTCACTGATTTTTGCTTTTGATTGTATCCCACATAATTCTCAGGGTGTCTTCATTTTTCTTCATTCGTTTTTCTGATTTTTCCTCAGAGTTGTCTCCAAGTGTTTGTCTTCAATTTCACTGATCCTATCTTCCATCATTTCAAACCTGCTCCTCAGCCCTTCTATGACACTGTCCATTTCTGAAATCTGGTTGTTTATCTTTTGGATTTCTAGTTGTTGTTTTTGTATTATTTCTACTTGTAAATTTATTTTAGCATTTTGTTCTTGTATTATTTTCTTGACTTCTTCTATTTTTTTTGTTTGTATTTTCCTTGAATTTGTCGCATTTCCATGAATTTGTCTATTTTTCTCTCATTTTTGTCTGCTTTTTACTTCAACTCTTGGATAATTCTGAATATTAGAGATTTGAATTCCCTATCAGTTAGGTCTGGTTCCTTCACTTCTACTGGAAGTTCATCTGGTGTTTTATTTTGGATGGCTACTGAAACCATCATGTCCTGTTTCTGTGAATGTTTTGATATTGTCTGCCGTCTTCGGGGTATTCAGTGGTTATTTTCCTCGTTTATTGATTGTAAATTTGTTTGTTTCATCCTGCTTTTTTGTTTTATTTGGTTATGTCTGAGCAGGTGGGCTGTGTGTTCTTTGTTGTTTGCTTGTCTGTGGGCATGATACTTTTTACCTCCTTCTCCAGCTGGCAGGGTCAGTCACTCAGGTATGGTACAACAGGGCAGGTCCAGCTGAAGGGGAGTTGCTGGGATGGGTTGTCTGTGGCACGTACCACGGCTGACAGTGCAGACCAGGTATCAGTGCAGGGCAGGTTCCAATAGGCCGTGCCTGTGCTGCTTGGGAGTGTGATGTTCAGCGCAAGGTGCAGGTAGGCAGGAAGGAGGGTGTAGACTGTGATATGTGGATCTAAGATGGGTATGGGAAAGATGAGAAAGAGGAGAAAGGAGCAGGAGACAAAAGCATACACACAAACAAAAAAGAGTGCTAAGGGAGCTTGCTGTTGGAGTGGAGAGATGAGAGACTGAGAAACAGGGAAAAACAAAAATGAAAAAAAAGAAAAAGGGTAAAATAAAAAAATGAATAAGTGGAGAAACTGGAAATGAAGAAAGACAAAAAGAGAATAAGAGAGAGAAGAAAACAAAGCAAAGAAATGAACAAAACAAAATAAATAAACAAAAAAAAATGTAACAAGAAATGCCCCCAGGGATGCCCCTGTGCATCTGCACAGAGTAAGGGAGTAGCTTCCAAGCTGTGTGGTACTGCTGAGCTAGAAGGGGCTCCCAAGCTGAGAAAAGAAAAACACGTAAACAAATCAAAACAGAAGAAATCAGAGCAAACAAACAAAGAATCAAAAAAGCCCCTGGGGTCCCAGCAGCCTGGCAGCATGGTCCGGGAAGCAGTTTCACCCTCGAGTGGTGTTTTGCAGCCTTTCAGAAAGAAACAAAGATGGTGCACGGAGCCAGGTATTTGAGAGAAAGGAGGGGGATGTGGTGAGAGGTAAGGAAGAAATCTAAAGAAGCGGAAAAAAGCAACACCAGCAGTCAACAAAAGGCACTCAGGGAGTCGTCTAGTGCGGGCTGGTGGAATCCAAGTGACATCGGGGTGAAGCTGGTGCTTCCCAAGCAAGAGACTGTGACTGCAGAAAGCAGAGGAAGCTAAGTGGGGGTGAAGAAGGGTGGAGGGTGGGAAAGTGTATATTGCTGGTTACCGGTTGTTCTGTCTCCTGCTGGAAGTTCCATGAAGCTGCTTTCTCATACCCTCTGTTCACTGATCTCTGATAAGAGTCCAGGTTGGAGGATCTGTGCTGCAGTAGCTGATAGGGGACCTCTGCATGTATCTCTCCTCTCTCTCTGTTCTCGGTCAGTTTCTTATTTCATTCGCTGCTTGGCTGAGTTCTTTATCTCTTCATTTGATGCTTAGGGTATCAGGATTGACGTGTGACTCTGTTTGACTTAGTTTTTCTGATCTTTGCTGCGGAGGGACGGCGTGGTACTTCTGACTATAGCACCATGTTGCCCAGAAGTCCTAGACACAAAAATCTTTACTGAAATATTAACAAATTTAATCTGGAAATATATAATGAGGATAATACATTGAACAAGTGGGGTATAGTCCAGGAATAAACAGTTGGCTTAATATTGGAAAAAGAATTATTATAACTGACCCTTTAACAGAATAAAATAGAAATAACATATGATCGTTGCAGTATATTCAGAAAAATCTTTTGACAAAAATCCAAGACTCATTTAAATAAAAAAACTATCACCACAGTAGACTTAGAGAGAGACTTCCTCAGTTTGACAAAAGGCATTTATGAAAAACCTACAGTTAACATCAGACTTAATAGTGAAAGTCTGAATATTTCCTCCCAAAATTGGGAACACGGTAAGATGGTTGCTTTCTCCACTTCTATTCAACACTGTATTGGAGATTCTAACCAGTGTACAAAGGGAAGGAAAGAGAAATAAAGCATATAAAGTTTGGAAAGAAAAAAATAAAACTCTCTTAGAGAACAAATGGCATGATTATGTATACAGGACATTCTAACGAATCAGCAATAACTAACAACAACAACAACAGAAAAAGCTACTAGTACTACTAAACCAAAAAAAAAAAAAAATCAAACCCATTGCTGTCAAGTCGATTCTGACTCATAGCAACCCTATAGGACAGAGTAGAACTGCCTCAGAGAGTTTCCAAGAAGTACCTGTTGGATTTGAACTGCCAGCCTTTTGGTTAGCAGCTGTAGCACTTAACCACTATACCACCAGGGTTTCCAATATTAAGCTTAAAAAGTTAACAGGATAAAAAAGCAGTATAGAAAAATCAAGTGTATTTTTATATTGGCAGGAATCATTAGAAAATAAGATTTCAGATAAAATATACCATTTATAATGGCATATTAAACCATGAAATATTTATGGACACATTTAGCAAAATACGTTCAAGTCCTATACAGTGAATATTACAAAACATTGTTGAGACAATTGAAAGACAACCTAGGCATGGAAATCTCATTATGGTTAAAATGTAGATTTTCCCAAAATTAGCCCATTTATTCAATACAATAGCAATAAAAATCCACCAAGCTTTTTTTTTTTAAACAGGAATTCATAAGCTGATTCAAAAATTTGTGGGAAAATGTAAATAATTTTGAATAGTCAAAACAATTTTCAAAAAGAGAAGTTACACTGTCTGATTTCAAAACTTGCTATAAAGTGACAGTGATCAGACAGTGTGTTATTGGCATAAGGAGTGACATATAGATCAATGAAATAGAAAAAGGAGTCCAGAAATAGGCAAATACATTCATAATCAAAAATTTTTGAAAAGGGTATTGCAGTTATTCAATGGGGAAATAATAATCTTTTCAACAAATGATGTCTCTAAGAAAAAAATGAACCGTGACTCTTATACCATGCTCAAAAATAAACTAAAAAATTTATAACTTCTAGAAGAAAATATAAGAGAAAATCTTTTTAACCTTATATTAGGCAAATGTTTCCTAGTTAGGATACAAATAAGTATAAATAAAAAAAAAGATAAATCATACTTCACCAAAACTAACATTTCTAGTCTTTGAAGACCATAATTAAGAACTTGAAAAGACAAGCTAGAGATTGATGGAAAATATTTGCAATAAATATGTCTGACAGAGGACATATATCCAGAATATAAAAATTGTTCTTACAACTCAATAAGAAAACTAGCAATCCAATGTTTTTTATTTAAATTTTTTTAATTAAAAAAATTGTGTACAAAACTTGAACAGATATTTTACCAAAGAAGATACTTGAACTGCTGATAAGCACAAGAAAAGATGCTCAGTGTTTCTAGACTTCAGGGATATGTAAAGTAAAACCACAATGAGATATCACTATACACGCACTAGAATGGCTAAAATTATAAATACTGAAAATACCAAGTTCTGATGAAAGTTGTAGAACAACTGGAAGTCTCAGACATTGCTGGTAGGAATATAAAATCAAATAACCACTTTGATGATCTGTTTGGCAATTTCTTACCATGTTGTTATTGTGTGCTGTCGAGTCAATTCCGACTCATAGCGACCTACAGGACAGAATAGAACTGCCCCATAGGGTTTTGTAGGCTGAAATATTTACGGGAACAGATCACCAGGTCTTTTCTCCTTTGGAGAGGCTGATGCTACCTTTCGGTTAGCAGCGAAGTGCTTAACTATTGCTCTACTAGGGCACAGCAATTCTACTTCTTGCACTTAAAAGGCCAAAAAATCTGTAAACTCCCCAAATGGCCATCAACAAGTGAATAGATAAACAAAGTGTGGTGTATCTACACAATGGAATACTTCTTAGCAATTAAGAAAAGAGAGAGGGAGAAAGAGACTGCACTGTTGCTAAAGTAACTACTTGAATCTCAAAAGCATTATGCTTTGTTAAAGCGGTAGACTGTATGATTTCATTTATATGAAATTCTAGATGAGACCAAATTAATCTATAGTGACATAAAGCATATCAATGATGCCTGAGGTAAGAAGTATGGAAATTGAGAGACAGCAAAGTGGCACATGGGGAGTTTCTGTGTGATGGAGATGTTTTATTTCTTGTTTGTGGTGTTAATTTCCCGGATGTAGTCAAAACTCATCAAACTATTATTTAATTATACAAAAATCATACAAAAAATCCATTAGACAATATTTTGAGTTTAAACTCATACAAAAAGAAAGATGAATGGTGATTTGGGGCTAATCTCTCTTTTTTTAATAGGTCTTCATTTCCTTCCATGATAAATGTGTAAGGGATGAGTTAGATAAACTTTATGATACATTACATTGCATATTTCTAAGGAAAATCTTAAATTTCCCTTTCTTCCCCCTAGTGGAGGCAGCCTGATATATAACATAGAAGATAGTCTTGGAAACCCTGGTGGCATAGTGGTTAACAGCTAAGGCTGCTAACCAAAATGTTGGCAGTTCGAATCTACCAGGTGCTCGTTGGAAACCCTATGGGGCAGTTCTACTGTATCCTATAGGGTCGCTATGAGTTGGAATCAACTTGATGGCAACGGGTTAAGATAGTCTTGGATCCAGACAAACCGGGATAAACATTAGAATTCTCACATTTAGTAGTTTGGTGAGCAGGAATTTAACCTCTATAATGATTTCAATTTGTTTTTCACTTCTAAAATTAGGATAAAAATCTGTACTTTACAAACTGTTGTGAAAAACAAAATGATTCTAAAATCTATGAAAGTCTTTGACCCTCATATAACTGCTGAATAATTGCGAATTCCCCTCTCCTTTCACCAAAGGTAATTTTGTGATTCAAAATGAAAAATAAAGTAAAAAAGAATTCTTCCAGGTACCAAATATGTGTCCTTATCAATTGAATCCTCCAGAGAGAACATTAAGGTTTTTATCAAAGACCTCACATTCTACTAACTGCCTTTGCAGATGCTCTGAGCACAGCACCTGTCATGCTGCTGAGGCTGAGAAGAGAAGCTTCAAGGAATGGTACATCAGTGGGGGTAAGATAGCCATCCTAGGGGAGCCTTCACTCTGTAGGGCTTCTCATGCTGATTACCCCTAGACAGCTGAACTGCATGAATCTTTTCTTACTCTCTGACTCAACAGAAAGACTCCCAAGTGACCTATAAAAGTTACCTAGTAAACTTTCTTGAGTATCTCATATGTATAGCCAAATTTAGGACAGCTCACAAAATTCACATTTAAAAAAAAAAATCCCACTTTGATTTTGCTTAAAAAAAAAAAAAAAATCCCTAGCTACCTGTGTTTACTGAAACCCTGAAGCCACAGATCGAACGATTTAGTGCCCTGACAACCTACGTTTCTCAGCCAAGTGCAGAAATAAAAATGTGACATTTTCTTAAATACACAACAGTATTTTATTTATGGAGAAGGACTTGAGGTTTTACCAGATCACAAGGGCACAAAAGAGCTTAGATGAAACTTCAAGGACATACTAAACCAGCTCAGAAAAATGTAGATACCTCTACACCCAATCACCACCTACAGACAGAGAACATTTCACAACCTATGTGTTAGCCAACAACTGCCAATGGGGTAGTTTAAACAACTCCTCTAGGGCCAATTTAAAAGGGTAAACACGAGAGAAGCTTTTATTAATGCTTCCCTTCATCACAAAAGCAATTTCCCATTGTCATCTGAGCCTTTTACGATGGCCCACTACCAGCACAAGCCATGTTAGTTTGCCTCTGACTGTGCACCAAGTAGAAAACAAAACAAATCAAATAATTAAAGTGGTCAGAAATGTACCTTTTTGGAATGGCTTGATCCTTTAAAAATATTTGAAAGATCCTGTTTTTATGAAGAGGCAAAGTGTGGAGGAGGAAAGGAGCAATGGCTTTCTCTTCTCAAAATGAATTGGACATCCTAAACGTGTTATTTTCTAAGGATGTTAAAGGTTCTCTTAGCATGAGTATGGAACCAGCTGTTGCCTATCTCCATCATTCCATCTTTAGGTTATATCTCTAGTTACAATGCTGTGTCCCAGTGCTTTTAGGACTAGAATTCTTCCTGACTGATTAAAAAAAATTGTACTGGTTGATCATGGTGAGAAGTGAAGATTATCCCCATTAAGGCGTAGTAGGGTTCTGGCAGAAACAGGGTTAATGCTCCTTCCCCTGAGTCGGTAGCTCCCACACCTGTCAACCATCAAGGCAGGGCTTGCCAGGAACCTAGGAGTGAATGGGCATGGGCGCAGCTGTAGCAAATTAGTGTATCCTGAGGAGGTCCAGCATAAAAGAAGTGAACTCTTCCATATGTCTCTATGGGATTTTGACTGATCCAAAAACTATGTTGCTATGGGGAATCAAGAGTGGTAGGAGACTTAGGGACTTCAAGCCCAGTTTTCCCTTAATAATATATAGTATGAAAAATTATATTTGTATGTGCATATCTATGTATTTTTCATAAGGCCTTTTGGAATTATAGCAGAGCAGCTAGATTTATTTATAATTTTTTAAACCATAAGACATGATTTAGAAAAGGCTATAATGATGAAAATTATCTTTCAGCTACCTCTATCAGCAGGTATGGGAACCACATGATTACTGATCAAACAATATTTAATGATTTTCATCAATGCCCTTTCTTAAGACTATATAGATGCAACAATATAGTAATCATATTTATGAATACTTTAAAGAAAGTGACTAAAAATGAATAATTTGAGGAAAAGATGCTTGGCCAAATTGTGACAATATCTTGCCATCTGTAGATGCCAATTTTCTTGTTATTTTGAACCCTAAACTCTGATTTGGTTTTGTTTCCTTTATTTTTTTTTAAACGAGATAAAATACCTAAAGAGTTATGTCATAATTCAGTCTCTTGTATTCTTGTGTGAGTATAAGATGTTCTAGGCCTTTGAGCCCTGCGCATTTTCAGCTTTGTGTGCAAAATAAAAGGAATGGAATTGTAGGAAGGGTAGGAAGATTATACAGTGGGAAAAATATAACAGGTGAAGGAAACAGAAAGATGCTTAAATGGCACTCTACGTTCCTGTACTCATCAAATTTCTCTAGTGAAATGTGAAGTAGATATTTTAAGCAATAAGAGAATAAAAACATTGAAGAATGCTGTGCATTCTTTTTGTGCTGAGCAGGAACTAAAAGAAAAGTCAGAGCAGAGGGGATACATTTTAGTGATTACACAAAGCCAGCGCATATTCTCAGTAGAGGAGCAAAAAACGCAAATATATCTAACTGCTTGTGAAAGTTAGGCCCGTTGACTATAGTTTAATTACAGTCTACCACCATATCCTACATTAGTATAGAAAAAAGTGTAACCTTATAAAATAAAATAAAAATGACATTTTCGCTGAGCAAAAGTTCCAGAATCCTTCCGGGTCATGATTTAATGTCTCACACACTATAAGCCTCATTAATAGCAAAGACGTAATGAATTCAATTTTGAAAAAGACTGTCTCCCAGGGCTCTCTATTTAGATGTGAAGTTTTTGAAGGAGAAGAGGGCAATTGATGGGATAAGCTTCAGACTGGGCCCAGCACAGTCACTCAAAGCAGATAAAAAATAAAATTAAAAAAAAAAAAAAAAACTACCTAAATTGCTGTTTGAAAATTTAGGGAACTTGTACAGATAATTGATTTAGAGACTTTTAAATTTATCAAAATACCCCAAGCATCTTGAGTAAAGAAATTGCTTTAATTACAGTGTCTATTACTGGACATTGCAGAAGCCATTTCTTAAGGACCCGCCAAGTCTGCAAAGACCTGTCTTGCTTAGCAGACCTCACTCTGCAATGGAGATGGCTAGCTGGATCCTAACTGACTCAGCAAGACCTTACTGACCTGCAGAATAGAAATTGCATGCCCTCACTTTTTTCACTTTCCATTGACACTGGCCCGTGATTGCCCCTCAACTCTGCCCTCATCTTGTCTTGACAGATAGAGGAAGTCCTTAAGGAGAGTGAGTTACCTTGTGTCTTCATGAAGACTTCCCACACATATCCTAGCACATGCACACTTTAGTATTTTGTGATGTGTGCAATTTCATTTACCTTGAGATGTTCACCAAGTGAGCATCAACTTATTGCACATGTGCCTGTGGAAAAGCAATGAATTGAAAGGATTTTTTTTTTATTACCACCAGTTGAGGTCAATACAAACCATTAACCTAACTATACTGTACTTATACTATTTCTTTCCCTTGAGGATATTCCCCACTTTTATACTGTAAACAACAGTAGAATGAAGAAAATGGAACTCTGAATTGGAACTTTGATTTTCAAAATTATTTCCTTCCACTAATTATTTAAATGTAATAAATGACCATACTAAACTTATTTGGTTAATGATTTGTGATCTGAAATCAGTGCTAACCAAAGGTTATTTGTGATAATCTCCTAGAGAACAGAAGTCTACCAATATCAACAATTTAATTATCTAATAACAATCTTGCAGTACAAGGAAGTATAAATACGGCTACTCTCTTGAGAATAGTATCACAGCAGTGATATCATTCCCTCAAATGTAGGGATGGGGTCAGCAGAAACCAAACAAGTCTGTTTTCTCTGCTCAATGCTGGCATTATTAGAACTCTTGGTTGCAAGTAAGAGAAATTAGATATTATTAGTGTTGGGTGGGTTGTTAAACTTTACATGTATTACGCTTGTATATGCAAAAAAGAAACATTCTTTTTATCTCCAACCAGTTTCATATTTTTCTGAAGCTTGGATTATCTCTAATGGTGGTGGGAGGAGCTAGAATGGATGGGATTTAAGTATGTCAATTAAAGATGACTCATCTCTTTCATTTTATTACTGTCCCCTTACAGTTATCTCAGCACTTTTCCCTGTATCCTAGCCAAGATGGTGCTGGGGCATAGCATGAGGCATCAGAAAAACTCAAATTTGAATAGTGGCTTCCTCTAGGGTGGATCTTTCTCACTTGGTCATTCATCATCTTGCTGTCATCTCGTTTGACATCTTGTGGCTGGTGAAAGTCATGTTTTTATTCTGATTTGTTTCCTCTGCACAGTCAGTGCCTAAAGGTCCCTTTCCTCCTAAAAACAGGCTCCATTAATCTGTCATGGCCCAGCCTGAGTCCTTGCTGCCACTCTGCTCTGCTGAATCTCAGCCAAGATGTTCATCTGACATCTCTTTCAATGAATCCACACCATTGCCTCTGGTAACAGTGTTCTTGCCCTTGACTCAGGATCCTGATTGTTGGCCTGCTGGCTCTCTCTGTTCCCCACTGGGGGCATGCAGCAACCTTGAGACAGCTCCCTCATTAGGTGCAGCATGTGTAGGAATCAAGGGTGGGAGGAGGGTCATCTGTGGCCATTTCCTATCACTACTCAGCTGTGGGTGTTAGTATAGGATGCTCAGCCAAACTGCCTCCTCCTTAAGGTCCAATAGATTCTTTTCAGCACCTCTCACACTTCCCTGGGATTTATCTATCCTTGTTCAATCCCCATCTTGAGGTTTATCCTAAAATGAACCAGGGTGGAAAAGAGAATTAAAGACACTAGCATCTGATCTCTTGATTTTTCTTCTCTTTCTTACTCTATCCACTCTGCAACCTCAGATGTGTTCTTCTCACGCTTTTCTCAGTAATATCCCGTGGTTGCTTTCTTTCTACCTATATTCTACAGTAAAACACAAATTTCAGATCTCTACAATTTTTTTTAATTAAAATTTATTTTATTTGTTGTTATTTTTGAGAATATACATAGCAGAACACACACCAGTTCAACGTTTCCTACATGTACAACTCAGTGACATCGATTACATTCTTCAGGTTGTGCAACCATTCTCACTCTCCTTTTCTGAATTGTTCCTCCCTCATTAACGTAAACTCACTGCCCCCTAAGTCTCCTATCTAATCTTTTGAGTTGCTCTTGTCAATTGGATCCCATATATATAGTTTTATAAGAGCAAAATGCCCAAGGCAGACATTTTTTACTAGTTAAGCTAAACTGTTATTTGGTTTTAAGAAGATTTAAGGGGATATCTTTGGTTTAAGGTATAAAGATTATCTCAAGGCAATAGTTTTGGGGGTTCATCCAGCCTCCATGTCTTAAAAAAACCTGTCGTCCATGCATGTTTGAAATTCTGCTTTTGCATTTTCTCCCTTTTGATCAGGATTCTTTTAGAGAGTCTTTCATCAAAACGTTCAGTAATGGTAGCACAGCACCATGCAGTTCATCTGCTGTCATGGCAAAAGAAGCAGATGTTGATGGAGACAATCAGTAACACATTCCATTTCTTCCTCCTATTCCTTACACTCCTTCCTCTGTTGCTCCAGGTAAATGGAGACCAATTGTTGTAACCACGGTTTGTTTTTAAAATGGAAGAAAAATTGAAATTTAAAAATTATTTTGTCTTTCATTTATACCTGGTGTTATGGATTAAATTGTGTCCCCCCAAAATGTGTTGTAAATCCTAACCTCTATGCCTGTGCTTATAATCCCATTTGGGAATGGATTGTCTTTGTTATGTTAGTGAGGCAGGATCAGTGTAGAGTGTGTCTTGATATCTTGAGTCAATCTCTTTTGAAATATAAAAGAGATCAAGCCAGGAAGCGGAGCAGCTAAGGGGGGAGACAGAGGCCAAGCCACATGAAGATGACCTAGAAGCAGAAACTCAAAGAGATAAGAACCTTTCTCCAGAGCCAATAGAGACAGAAAGCCTTCCCCTAGAGCTAGTACTCTGAATTTGGACTTCTAGCCTCCTAAGCTGTGAGAAAATAAACTTCAGTTTGTTAAAGGCACCTTCTTGTGGTATTTCTACTATAGCAGCACTAGATAAATAAGACACTTGGATTTCAAACTATTGCTTTATTGGGACACCAAAGCCCTAAACTACTGTGAAAATTTGACATTTTTGTTCTATATTATAATATCAGACTTTTTCCATGAATCATGGAAATGCTTTGATTTAAACGATGGGAAAGTCAAAGGGATATAATTTAAAGTGAATACAAAATACATGATTTGATCTTTTAAAAATGCTACACTGATTTCTTAGCTCACAGATAGTGGAAAATTAATTATAAATATTCCAGGACGTCTCACAAACCAAAAGGGAAATTGCATCTGAGCCAAGGATTGCCTGGAGCCAGGGCTCAACATACTTTGAGAAACCTCAATATTGTCTCTCCTACTCTCCATCTCTCTCTCTTTTTAATCACTCCATGTCTTCTATCAGTTCTTATCTTTGTGGACAAGCTTTTTCAACATTGCAACCTACAAAATAGAAAATATGGCCATGCTGAAGTTCTTAAGTTTTTACATTTCCTCTTCAAGAAACCAGCTTTAACTAGAACTGGGTATCATTGCCCTCCTCCAATTTACTGAATAGGAAACTTGAACTGCCTTAGCTTGGATCCCAAGCACACCTTTCATTTAACCTTTGGACAAGTGGTCCAAATGGTGCGGCAGAAGCATTGAGTCATTCTTCATATGCATCAGGGCTGGGAGTAAAGTTTCTTTTCCTTTCTTCTTGTTTATTATTATTTTTAAGAGAGTTAGGCAAAAAAAGTATAAATGTCTATTATATTGTTCTTCTCGGCATTTCTATTTACCTATTATTTCTGTTTGCTTATTAATAGTTCTCCTGGGATTTTGAGTCAAATTCTGGGCACCAAACTTTAAGACAAATATTATTAATTGGAGACCATTCAGAGGGGAGAACAACTAGGGTGGTGACTAATTTCAACCCATAAAGAACTAAAGGAATATTTAGTTCACAGAAGAGACCATTTAAGATGGCAGTGGGGAGAATAAGTAAGCTTGTTTTAGACATCTGGGTGAGTGCCATATGTCAGATGAATGAAGCAGTGTATGTCACTAAGGCATAAAACTAGAGTGAATGTATAGGAAAAACATATTGGATTTATGGCAAGCATAAGGAGGGATTGAAAGACTTGCCTTATTAAAATTAGTGTTCTGTTATTAGCATTCATTATAAGGTCAAATATTTATTTAACAAAGTGATTAAGAGCATGAACGCCAAACTAGAAGATATTGGTTTGAATATTGTTTTTACCATACAAAGGCTGTAGCATCCTCCATGAGCCTTAGTATTCTTACTTGTAAATGGGATAATTATGGTAACTATTTCAATGGGAAATTAAATGACATGATTCATGGAAATGACTAGTACTGTGCCTAGCAAAGAATAGGAGCTTAATAAATACTACTGATTATTTTACATTATTATTATTATTACTATTATGCCTATTGTTATTGTACCATTTATCTACATGAGGTTGTTGTTGTGTGCAGTAAAGTCAATTCCGACCCATAGCAATCCTATAGGACAGAATAGATTGCCCCATAGGATTTCCTAGGCTGTAATCTTTATGGAAGCAGATCATCAGGTCTTTTCTTCTGTGGAGAGACTGATGAGTCTGAACCGCCAACCTTAATGTTAGCAGCCAAGTTCTTTAACCATTGTGCCACCAGGACTTCTGTCCTATACAAAGTATTTTATCTATATAACCTTATTAATTCCTCTTAATTTTTTGACAAGGCAGAAAATAGCAGTCTCACTTCATGGATGATGAATCTGAGATTCAGAAAATATAAATAATATGCTATGGATTGAATTATGTCCCTCAAAACGTGTATCAACTTGGCTAGGCCATGATTTCCAGTATTGTGTGATTATCTACCATTTTGTGATCTGATGTTATTATCCTATGTGTTGTAAATCTTAATGTGTGTGATGTTAACGGAGCCCTGGTAGTGCAGTGGTTAAGAGCTTGGCTGCTAACCAAAAGGTTGGCAGTCTGAATCCACTGGCTACCCCTTGGAAACCCTATGTGGCAGTTCTACTCTGTCCTACAGGGTCACTAGGAGTTGGAATCAACTTGACGACAGTGGGTTTGGTTTTGGTATTGGTTGTCTGTCCAGTAGTGATTCCCAGGGCTATGAACTGGTTCCTTCTGGTTTTGACCCCTGCTGAGAATTTGTATTTCCACCCCAGATATACTGAATCAGTGTGTACATTTTAACGAGATCCCCAGGTGATTCTTACGTATAACAAACTTTGAGAACCACTGCTCTACTAGTGGTTCTCAGAATGGTCCCTAACCACAGCATTAGCATCACCTGGGAACTTGTTAAAAATGCAAGTTCTTAACAGGAATTTGAACTGAAACAATTAAGCTAACTCACAGAGAAAGGTAGAGCCAGGCACATTATAGAGAAGCAGAGTCCAGACCCCGATATACTAAACTCAGAACCTATCCTAACCTTGAATTTATTACTATGTGAAATAATAAATAGTCTTATTGTTTACGCTAGTTGAATCAGCGCACACTATTTTAAATAATCAATTCACCGTATATTTAGTCTGGTATAATTCTGAGGTCTCACAGTTTAACCTATATCTTGAGTAATATGGTATTTACCATAAAAGAAATATATTTTTCAATTTTACTTGTTGACACAATGAATTATGTTAACTGAATTCTTAATATTGAACCATCCTTGCATTTAAGTTATAAACCTTTTACGGACTAGGTTTATTTTTAAAATACTGGGAAGTTCTAATTGTTAGCATTTAGAATTTTATTTAGGATTTTGTATTAACATTCAAAATTGAGCTAGAGGTTTGTTTTGTTGTTAACCTATCTTTAACAGACATTGATATTAATGTTGTGCTGCTTTCATAAAAGATGATTGCAAACATTACATTTCTTAGTTTTCTGAAATAACTTAAATAGAATTATCAGTACTGGTTGATTTAAGTTTTAAAATAATTTGGATTTAGATCTTCCTCTTTTTTTAAAAGCAAAAAGAAAGGTTTATTTGGCAAGAATGGGAAAATGGACAAGCATGCTGCTAGAGTCGTGTCTGCCCGAGTCCAAGGAAGAATATTACATAATAGGCAAGAGTGGGAAAATGGACAAGCATGCTGCTAAAGCCATGTCTGCCTGACTCCCTAGATCTTTCTTTACTCATACGTTTGGGAAGTTTCTCTTTGTCCGATAGCTCTCTTTCCTCTACAATGATCATTATTTTTGTTGAAGTTTAACAATTTTCTTAATTTTTGACAATTATTTTTTCCTAGGAAAATCACCTATTTCGTTTAGATTGTCATACCCATTTACTAGACTTGAACAAAGTACTTTTATTAAAAAAAATTCCTTCTATGTTTTTCATTTTCAAATCTGGAAAAATATAATATAGAAAATTATAGTTATATCACTTATTAATATAAAGACAAAATATTTAATACATCACAAGGCAAAGCAATTCAACAATTGATGAAGCATAGTCTGTCACATAATGGACAATGGAGTCACATGTATTTACTGTTAATGTTTAGTTTCCCACTTACTACTTTTCAAATCTTAGGCAATTTATTTAATTTCTCTAAGCATCACCTTAAAAAAATGAGGTAAGTATGCATTTCTTGTAATATTTTGTCAGGGTAATTGAAACAATCAATAAAATTGTTTAGTATAGTACTTAACACAGAGTTAATTTTATTTTTTTTTCCCTTCATCACCAGATAGCATTTATCTTAGGAAGACAAGGATGGTTTGATATTTTGAGTTTAGATTAAGTGAAATAATAAATGCCAAGTGATCACTCCAATGAATGCTTACATTACTGCCAGTGACTCATCCTAAGAACAACAAAAATTAAATAATACAGAGAAAGACATTGAATTTCTCCCTGACAATACTTTTCACATGTGTGTAACCAAAAAGAAAAAACTTTCTCTAGATGGTTAGTGTTATGGATTGAATTGTGTCTCCCAAAAAGATATATTGAGGTCTTAACCGCAATACCTGTGAACGTGACCTTGTTTGGAAGTAGGATCTTTGAAGATGTTAACAGTTAACATAAGGTCGTACTGGAGTAGACTGTGTCATAATTAAATATTACTGTGTCCTTATAAAAGAGGAGAGGCACAGAGAGAGACACCCAGGGGGACGATGGCCATATGCAGATGGAGGCAGAGATTGGAGTGATCTACAAGCCACGAAGCGCTGAGGATCACCAGCCATCACCAGAAACTAGGAGAGAGGCATGGAACCGATTCTCAGAACCTCAGAAGGAATCAGTATGTCCAATACCTTGATTTCAGACTTTTGGCCTGTAGAACCACGGAAAATAAATTTCTGTTCTTATAAATCTCCTACTTGCGGTACTTTATTATGACTGCCTTGAAAACGAGTACTGTTAGTGATACCAAGTTAAGTCACATATTTCTAATCATTGCTTCTCTCATGGTCTGGTTGCTAAAAACAGGAAATCTAAGTTTTCAATGCAATCTCCAGTTTTAGACAAAGGCCCTAACTTAACCAAGGCTTGACAAAAAAAGTCACCCAGTTCAAGCAGTGCAACTGTCTGATGCAAAATCCAGACTACAGCAGGACATGTGGTAATAGCCAAGGACAAAGAGCATGGCTTCTAAAACAGTATTTCATCAGATTTCAAGCATAGAAAGTTTAGCATTACACCCAACTACAAAACTCAACATCAAACAAAAAATGAACTGTCTTACAGTTTTGCCACGACATGCCTCTTATAATTTTTACGTGCATATATGTGCACACATGCTTTTACACACACGTTCATACACAATTCAGTTTTACCAAATGGATACCCATGTTGCTGGAGTGGCTGAGTCAGGATGGGTACCAGCATCACACAGTCACATGTACCCTGGCATTGAGGCATGATCCCCCCTCCAGGTCCTCCCCTCCCATGGTACATTTTCTATGGACTGGGTAGGTGAACATTTTTAACTTTGTCTACCATCTGGTCTCAATCAGGAGTATTCCGTTACATCAGACCTGTTTCAATATTGTTTATCTCTGAGGACAGGAATGAATTTGGGTTTCAAAACTCTTTGTTACAGAAAAAACTGGACCTGTTAAGGAATTTTGTATACTTCCCCAGAGAACTTTATGTGCTATATATCAATGTGTGGATCAAGACAGTAATCACAAGACACATGTATATGGAATGCTGTTAGTGGCTGAGTCAAAAGACTTATTTGTTGCCTTGGCAATAGCAGAAGCAGAGTTCACCATTAGCACTGGTTCCCTGAGCCATGCTTCCCACAGCGTGATGATACAAAGAGGGTCAAATGACACCTGAATGTGCAGTGGGTTGCATTATGGGAGAGGAACCTTGATTAGGGAACTTGGTTTTTTTAATGGGTGGTAAGCATGTCTGCCTTTTGCTCCTAAGGGAGATACTATCTCTATCTTCCAAGGTTGTTCACTCTACAAACATCCTTGAAAAGACAGTCCAAGACAAACGCAGTGCTGCCTGTGTTTGCAAGACATGCAGAAACACAAAAGTGCCACGGGCAAATTGTGCCCCAACCGTCTCAGCTGGAATTCTTCCATTCTGCCCTTCTTCGGGACTAGGTTAGTAGCTCCAAGTAGATTACACACTCCTTGAAGACAGGTTTTCTATATTTCTCCCAGCTTATCCCAAAGGCTAATATAGTTCCTTGCACATAGTAGGCACTCAAAAATAGGTTTGAATAGACAACCTAGTATAAATGACATTAGCATGACAATCTGGAGAATAAAGTTTTAAAAGAAGTCTCATTTATATGAGCAACAACTTTATAAATGTCTCAGCATTGGGCATACTTAATGTAAAGCTTGCAAAACTATATATAGAAATTTACAAAATGATTTTAGTGATATAAAGAAAGACTTTGGTTTATAAAACTACAAGAATAAATATGGGAGCAGCACAGACTTTGAATTGTAATCAGGAACCATGGATTTTATTTGCATCTTTGCAACTTAACAAGCTATGTGTTCAGAGAAAAAGTGGAAGTTTTTATGACTTTTAATGCATTTATTCAGTAACTATTTACTAACCTATTTGCTATTTCATTATTGAAAAAGCACCTGGTACAACTAATAGGTGCCAGACACTTTTTCAGTACTGATTGTCTCTATTGACCAACTCCCCTTATTAAAAGCTAAACTGTAATTTTATACAATTAAAGCAATTGTTATTTCTACGCTCACTGATCATATAGGAAAAAATGTTCAATGAATCTTCATAATAATGTATTGTTTTATGTTATATCATACAATATAACTATATTATTATAAAGCACAATATAATACGTAATTTGTAATATATAGTTATATGAATTAAAAAAACAAACAAACCGAACCCGTTGACTTGGAGTTGATTCTGACTCACAGCGACCCTATAGGTCTGAGTTGAACTGCCCATAGGGTTTCCAAAAAGTGACTGGTGAATTTGAACTGCTGACCTTTTGGTTAGGAGCCGAACGCTTAACCACTGCACCACCAGGGCTCCATTATATGAATAGCATATTGTTAATATAATTGAATATTGTTTTATCTTGCAGTTATTTTTTATTGACTCTATTTTTTCATCTTTTTCGCACAAATCTTGTTTTCCATTCGAAATAATATCTTGTTTATATCTCACAACTAATTAGTAATCATCAAATTCATGCCAATAACTAGCTGAATGAACTTGTATTTTTTTTAATAAAAGAGTGTGTTCAAATATAATTTTTTTTGTATTTATTCTCAAATGTAACTATGCAATATAGTTAGAAAACTCAGTAATGATGCACGTTTGAATTATCTCCATAAAGGCCATAGCAGCGCACACCAATTTTTCCCCATATATACAGTCTCATAAAAAGAAAATGTCACTAATTCATTATTTTACACACAACTGAATGATAATATTCAGTACTGGTGTAATAACCAGACCCTGGACAAGACAGTCTCATTATCATTCTCAATAAAATAGCACTTGAGTATTTTGCAAGACTGCCATTACTGTCAAGCATTGTTGGATGGTGTTTACAAATAGTTAACCAGCTTTCCTCACAGCTGTTCAGAATTGAGGGCTTATGAACACTTATGCAAGCAGGGTAAAAGCTTACAAGCACAGATGAACAGGAAGAGCTGTGGTACACCACATGCATAACAGATAAGAATTTTAATTCATCTCATCACGAAAACAATAAGAGATGAAGAAAAAGAGGACAGAGGTCTTGGATGCCCAGAATTAGAAACTTAACTCAGATCAACAGTGCCTGTCAGACTTAATGAAGATTGTTTATACACACAAATTTGGCATATTTTAGAGCTAAATGTAAGAAACAACTACTCAAGTGCTATTCTGGTTGTGCGGCTAATGTTCCAGGACACACTTATTTTAATCACTGCATTGACAATGGGGAATCTGGGCCATCAGGTATTTAGATACTTATAAAATTAAATTTTCTCTGCGAGACTTCATAGTGCCATGTTTTAGAAGATGTTTGATACTCTCCTAAGATTTGGGTTACTCAGTTTACTTTGTGTGTGAAATATACAAAGTGTTCTTTCATTTAATCCATGGTAAAAAAAAAAGAAAAAAGAAACAAATGGGGAAATCTCAATCATTATTTTGTGATTTTAGAATGAAGTCCATCCTCCACATTTTACAGGAAACCAGAACAGAGAGAAGTTAGAAGTCTTACCCAAAGACCCAAAGATAGTTAGGTGCAGAGCAAGAAGTACAGCTCAGGTCTTCTGCATCTTAGCCTGGAGTTACTTCCATTCATCATTCTTTCATGATGAAGCTGTTCTAGAAAAAAGAATCCAAAATGTAAGTCTATAGGAAATTGAATAGCTCAATGATAAAGCATAAAGGAACCTAGTCCGTATATGCTGCTTTTGAAAATCAATGGATCTTGATATTTCCAATCTTCTAGTCCCTTTTTCTACTCTCATTTAAGGGCTGTGGCACACTCTTGTTGAGGTAGATTTAGCTAGATAAAACACAGGACTAGAATTCCCTCTGGATTTTTGTTTTCAGATGTGTGCTTTAGAATTAAGTTTAGCTCTCTTCCTGATGAGTATATTTAGATTTGTTTCAAAATACAAAATTGCATTTTTTATGCATCTTCTTGGTTAAGTGTGCATTGATTAACAACTTACAGTATAGTGGCATAAATTCATAATTTTGGGAGATTTCAAGCAAGCACATTTTCATTCAAGCCTTAGCTTTATTTGGCAATTTTTTTTTAAGTCACTATGATTATTTTCTCTAATTCCATTGAAGGAAATATTAAATATATTAAATAGGATTTTTTACAATTTTATTTTCATTAGCCAGAAAAATTTTATCAACTGCTCTTTGATTCTCAGGAAAGCCTTAAGATGGATGTGAGATAGCTGATCATTTTATAGTTGATACTTATTTCAAAATTAACTTTAACCTATTCAATACAGTGAATAGCTGTAGTACCATCCGACAGTACCCCTCTTCAATACCCTACATGTTGCCACTATATTAACACCTTAATACCCTGGTTTCTTAAAATACTATTTTGCCTTCACATTCCTTGAAGAATAAAGTCTACATTTATAAGAAATCTTGAAGACTTTCCATGCTCTTGCCTCACATATCATACTTCTTGGTATTCTCCAAAATAAATGTTCTACTCCATACAGTCAAGTTGCTTTACTAATTCCCAAAAGTTAGCATTCATTCATTCATTTGTTCAATAAATATTTGTTGAAATAATGTGTAAAATCACTTAGTAATCAATTAAACAGATATTAAAATATTAGCTATTACTAATACAGAATAATATTATGTATCAAACCAAAAAAACTAAACCGATTGCCTTCAGGGAGATTTCAACTCGTAGTGACCTTATAGAACAGAATAGAACTGCAACCATAGGGTTTCCAGGCTGTAAATGTTTATGGAAACAGAATGCCATGTCTTTCTCCCATGGAGAAGCCGGTGGGCTCGAATTGTTGACCTTTTGGTTAGCAGCTGAGCACTTAAACACTGAGCCACCAGGGCTCCTCAATATTAAGAACAGTACTTGCTATATGCAAGTTATTTAATGTGCACTTTGGGAGGTATTGAGCCCTGGTGCCACCGTGGTTAAGTAATACAGTTGCTAACCAAAAGGTCGGCAGTTCAAATCCACCAACTGCTCCTTGGAAACCCTATGGGGCAGTTCTACTCTGTCCTCTAGGGTCACTGTGGGTCAGAATTGACTCGATGGCAACAGGTTTGGTTTTTTGGTGGGAGATAGGTGGATATGATACAATTACTGCCTTAAAAACATTTAATGTTCATTAAAGGACATATATTAGAACCATAAATAAGTAAAGTGAAATGTAATTTTATTAGTAGCTTAATTTTATTGTGTGCTTCTCCAGTGATATAATTTTTTATCCCTCTTCTTTCCCTAGCTGTAAGATTCCTGATCAATATCATGCTCACACGAATCAAAAGAAGACTGAAATAGCTATAGTAATTTGGGATAATGCAGACTTGAGAAGAGGGAAGTTTACAAGGAATACAGAAGAGCTTTACATAATGAAAAAGAGTCAGCTTTCCAAGAAGATACAGTAATTCTAAACATATGTGGACCTAATAACAAAGCATCGAAATCCATGAAGCAAAAATTGTTAGAACTGCTAGGAGAAATACAAAAAATCCAGTATTATAGCTGGAGACTTCAACATCATTTTGTCAGTAATTGATATATCAAACAGACAGGAATTAGTAAAAATATAGATGATTTAAATAGCATTATCAATCAACTTGATTTAATTGATATTTATAGAATGCTCCATTCAACACCAGTCTTCTCAAGTCCACGTGAAACGTTCACCAAGATAGAGCATATTCTGGGCCATAAAACACACTTTCACAAATTAAAAAAAAATAAAGATGATACAAAGTACATTCTCACACCAGAATAGCATTAGAAATTAATAACTGAAAGATAGCTGGAAAATTCCCAAATATTTGTAAAGGAAACAACACACCTCTCAATAACATATGAGTTTAAAAAAAAATCTCAAAAGAAATTAAAAAGCATCTTTTAAACTAAATGAAAATAAAACTGCAACTTATCAAAATTTGTGGAATGCAAAGCAAGCAGTACTTAGGGAGAAATTTATAACATTAAATGTATATATTAGAAAAGAAGATATATAATCAAATCAATAATCTAAGCTTCTGCTTTGTGCGGCGGTCAGGGGAGAAAAAGAACAATTTATGCCTAAGGCAAGCAGAAGAAAAGAAATAATCTTTTTTTTTTAAACTATATTTTAGATGATAATATTGTTTCCTACAGGATTATGTATCAACACTTCTGAAACCACTACATACTGGAATTAAGTAAGTAAATCGATGACGGAAGGTGGAGCTAAGTTTCTCACTGTTGGAGTGGGAGGTTTCAAATATGCAGTGGGAAAAGGCTAGAACAATCCATGTTGTAATGGATTGGACGTATCAGTACGAACTCATGTTTAGCTCAATATAGATACAGATGGTTACATAAAGATTAACTTTACACTAGAGAAACCTGACAAACGCTACCTCAGCTAGGTGATCAGGATCAAGATTAACATGAACAGTGACAAGTCATGTTGATAGAATGTATGCTTGATATGATATTATGAGAATGACATTTTGCCTCTGTGGTATTTCTCCCCGAAACCAAAAACTCCCATCTAATCATTAGAAAAGCATTAGTGAAATTCTGTAATATATCTGACCAGTAGTCCTCAAAACTGTTAAGGTCATCAAAAGCAAGGAAAGAGGCGGCAGTGAGTTTATGTTAATGGAAGAGGAACAATTTGAAAAAGGAGAGTGAGAATGTTTGCATGACTTGAACGTATTGTCACTAAATGGAACATGTAGAAATCGTTGAATTGATGCATGTTTTGCTGTGCGTATTATCAACAGCAACAACAACAAAAACAAAATACATTATTAAAAAAACAATGGAAAGGTAAACTAAAATCTAATAAAAATGATAACCTATAGGGAAAGAGCGAGAACAGGAGAGGGAGGGAACAAGAATAGAAGCTAGCCTTCTCTGACTCTATCTTGTTTTATAGTTTTTACATTGGAACATGTAAATGTTTACCATGATTAAAATACAAAATAAAATTTAAAAGCAGCACATCAATGGCAAACAAACTGAAATGAATGAATCCAACTTTTCAGATGTTTAAAGGAAAAAAAAAAAAGGAAGGTAAGTCTGAAAAATTGTCACACACTTAAGTGCCTGAGGATACATGACAATGTATCCTGCATAGGATCCTGGAACAGTAAAAGGATGTCAGGTAAAAACTACAAAAATCTGAATAAATTAGGGGTTTAGTTAATACTAACATAAGAGATTAATATTGTAAATCTACAACTATTCTAAAATGAAAAGTATATTTAAAAATTCATTTGGCACGATTGTAGGTGGTATTAGTCTTCCCGTTTAATCCTTTATTCTCTCCACAAACAGATTCTACTTGGTGACGCACTGATGTTAGGCTTTATTATGTGACTTGCTTTGGCCAATAAAATATGAGTGGAAGTGGTTAGAAACCTAACTGTGAAGAACCTGTAAGAAGCATTCCATTGTTATGCTAGTCTTGTTTCTTTTTAACATGAGAACAGCAATGCTACAGATAGAGGTTATTCATTCAACTTGGATCCCAGAATAATGATGACTCATGGAAGTGAGCCATAACTGACACAAACTCTCAATGCTGTTGAGTCGACTCCTACTGAGTAGAACTGCCCTACAGGTTTCCAAGGCTGTACTCTAATGGAAGCAGACTGTCACATCTTTCTCCCATGCAGTGGCTGGTGGGTTCGAACAGCTGACCTTTCAGTTAGCAGTTGAGTGCTTAACCACTGTGCCACCAGGGCTCCTATTCAAACTACAGTCATCATATAACTACAATGAAAAATAAATCTTAATTGTAGTAGGGCACTAAGGTTTTATTATTTTATAGTATAATTTAGCAAAGTTTAGTAAGAAATTGGAACATCTAAGTGGCGCTCCACTGAAACAAAAAAAACTCTACATATATATATTATTATATATATACATATGCCATTAGCTTTTAGACTAGGTGGTTGGTGGGGAGGAAATTTATTGTAGAATGGAAAGATAGCAACCTATGTTCTGTATTTGCACTTGTGGAACATGTAATATAATTGTCACCTCTAATAACTTGGAAGATATACTAACGAGTTTGAGTAGTAGGTAAAGAAGTTAAAAAACAGAGCTTGGGCCTGATGTACAAAGGTTTTTTTCAAGGATGCATAAATGTATCACCTATTCCAAGAGAAGGAGGCAGAGAGAGTTTTTAAAAGGAATTGGAAGAAGTAAAATGTGGACTCATGGGTGCTAACACGTCTTCAAACAACTAATTTGGTCGCATATCTTTCTGATCCAGCAAGTCTGTCATTTCTTTGTATCTCTTCCATTTATTTTTTCTGCAGATGCATTTTCACTGCCTGCCCATTCTAGATATTCATAATTTTGCAGATGGCTTTGATCTGCCATGGTGCTGGCTCTGGCCAAAAATTCCATATAATTTGATTCAGACATCTTTGTCACTCAGTGACTACAGTTTCTGTGGCTCTTATTTGAGGGAATTAAAGAAAAAACTCACTGACTGTTGGAGAGTATATAGAATGAATCCCCTTGGATAAGGTGTCCACCCCAGTCTAATTAGCTATAACCTCTGAGATGGGGTCACTGGGCATGTCAATTATCTCTTTCAAGAGTTGACGAAGACAAGTTATGCTAGAAGAAATTGAGTATAGCAGGCAAATTGCACTGGCATATCCAAAACAAGAACATGGCCTCCGAAAGCAATACACATACACACACACAAACATATGTGTGTGTTTGTGTATACATATATATTTGTGTAGACGTATAGATAGATAGCTGGATAGATAGATACTACAACTTCATAAAGTTTAAAAAATTTGTCCAAGAAGGCCAATCAGCACAAATAGATTGTATTTTGGCATTGTTCTACTTACTTCATGTAGTGTTCTAATCTTAATTTTGTATTAATTAATTTCATATGAGATTCAGTTATTAAAATTTAGGAGGGAGTTGATGTAATTAGAGGCATTTTACTTATTACTTTGGTTTGATTTAAACTGTTGGTGATTTGAAAATCTTAATTTCTGAGTGAATTATAGAGATAGGTTTATTACTTGAGTTTACCTAATTTTTGTATAATTAGGATGTAGTAATTTAGTTTATATCTTTTCTGTTTAATTGAGTTAACGATGTCCGCTGAAAATACAATCCTATTAGCTGATTTGAGGGAATATCTACAATTAACTTTCTTTTTAGAACTGATTGTATAAGAGTGACTGTTATCATAGGTCTCTTGTCTTCTGAATTTCAATATGAAATATTACCAATAAATAAGAAAACACGTTTAAAAGAATATACATTCTTTGATAAAACCTAAAGGATCTAATGAGTATATTTAAATTAATGGTGGGCTTAAAAAGATAAAATATAAATCCGTAATATTATTTTTAAAAGTTTGCATGTGAATAAAATAATGTGCATTTGAGAATAAGAACTTTGTGATTACTTTAACTGTAAGACCTACTTTAAAAAGTAAGAAAAATGTATCATATAGGTGCTTTTACATTTTCCATGTCTAATGAGGTCACCTTAACATATTACCTGCATACAACAAAATGAGTATATGTAGGTAATGTGTTAAATATAGCACTTGGCACATGGTAAGAACTCATCAAATGCTGTCTGTTGTTATCACAATCACCATCGTTTTCATCAGTAGCCTATTCTTTGGTTGGATATGCAGCAGCATAACAAGGTAATTCAAGCTAATATATAAGTTTTGCACTGAGATTCAGTGTTGATTGTCAAAACATTAATTTTTTGAAAATCCTAATTTTTAAAGGATCCTATGAATGAGCTCACTGATAAGTGCAGTTTTGACTCGATATTTAGATTGCAAATAATATCCACCCAATTTCAAAATTTTCCTTAGGTACGGCTTAAAGTATATTCTCATATACTCATATTTCTTCCTTCATGTGTACAAACAATTTTTGAAAATCTTAAGAAGATTGGAGAAATCTGGTAGCAAATACAAAGATATAAAATTGCCAATCTCTGGCCAGTTAAACATTCATTCCTACAGAACCATTTTTATCACTTTCTGGGTGTGCTTGATCAAAAAAATGTTTTCTGACTTCCATTTGTAACTGAAATTTATATAAACAAATTTTCATTTTCTGGTGGTAGTGTGATGGAATTTAAATTGTCTTGATTTTCCCCATTAGTCTAGCATTGTTCATAATACGCAGACACACACGCATAATTCACAAAACCTGAAAGAACTAATTGTAATGCAATGACATGTAAATAAAGTCTCTGTATCTTTTACGGGAGAAAAACTTAACTTTTAAAAGTTACAGAATATTCTGAATTTTGATGATCAAACCCAAAAATAATCACACACAAATAAAGATCAGCGTTAAAAAAAGTGACCCTTCCAAGTACAAGCTTGGGAAGAATATCCTTCTGTAACCAACTTGAACTAAACAATAAACCAAAAAACCAAACCCATTGCCATCAAGTAGATTCCAATTCATGGAGATCCCATGTATTACAGGCTAGAACAGCTCCATAGGGTTTTTTCTGATGCGGCTGTAATCTTTATGGAAGCAGACCGCCAGGTCTTTCTTGCACAGCTGAGTGTATTTGTACTGTCAACCTTTCAGCTATTAGTCAAGGACTTAACCATTTTTGTCACCCAGGGACCATGAACTAAGTAATAACAAACTCACGTTAGCAAATTTCAGGCACAGAATGTCATAGGATATCTACTACTAAATTTCAAACATACTAGGTTTCAAAACGTCTGGAATGCCAAACTATGATATGAAAAGTAAATGTAATGAGAGTTATTTGAAAGAAGTCAGATTGTATATTGGTTATCAACACTAAACATTTAAATGGTCTGTTCATTTACTGATAGAGGGCATAAATTCATATGTAAATCAGTAATTTAAAAATTGAAACCAGTGCCAGACACTTAGAGATACCACATTCCATTTCTGTTTTAGCAGAAATGGTGTTAAAACTATTCACACAAACAAAATACCTTTCAGAGATGAGGGAGGCTTGAGCCAGGCAAAAGAATGAACTGCAGTCATGCAGATCTACTCTGGAAGCCAATATTCAAACCACCGTGAAGGCTGTAGCTTCTACCCGTGTTCAAATCCCTGGCTCTATCATTATTTTAACAAATGTCAGAGCAAATTTTTAATCACTATAAAATTACCAGCAGATCAAAATGCTGGAGATAGGACAAACAAGTTTTTGAAAAACCCTAAAATAATGAAGCTCTTGTGAGGAAAAATTCTTTCTGAGAACTTTGTTTTTCATTTTCTTTCTTGTGAATCTCTGTAGTCTCCATCGAAATTTACATCATGTCAAAAGTGCGGAACAAAATGGAACAGCTTTTTACTCCACTGCGTAACTTACATGGGTAAAACATTCATCTTGCTTGCTGAAAAAAGGGAATAAAAGAGACACTTCCTTCATAATGATTTTTAACCTTTTCTTCATAATACTTTGCATCAGATACGACAAAAGATGGGCTACAGTAGGAACCAGCTTAAATGTTTTGATACGTGACGAGAATCATCATTTATTCAAGTTTCATTACCCAACTTTTGGAAAGCAACAAATTTTTCTGAGGTACAGCTCTGATAAATTTTGATTGAAAAGAGTCTGCTTTGGTTTACTAAATTTTCAATCTTGTTCTAAATGGGTGAAAACCATACAAAACACTTATAATACGCTCAGTCTAAGCCACGTATCTGCGGATACAGTGTACTAGAAAGTATTTGGAGCTGGATATTGATAGGTAATAGTAGACTACTGTGAATAGGCTTATAAATAACACTATTTAAATGGAAAAGATATTCCATGAGCCAATTGGTTTCAGTCATTTAAATACATTCCACTGTGCCTGCCTCTGGGTAATTATACCAATTAGATCGAAGAATCATTTATCAGGGTGCCAATTAAGTGAATTCTACAGTTCCTGGTACTTAAAAAAAAAAACCTAAATTAGACAGACCAAACAACTCCTATGTTTATGGGCATTTTAGTTGACTCTTGATCATATAACATGTCAGTTTCGCCAGTGTTTACTGTTCCATGTACTAGGGATACAGCTAGCTGTGAGCAGACTTTATTCATCCAGTTTTCTCTCCTGTTTAAATTTGAAAGTAAAAAAAAAAAAAAACTTTAACCAAGAAATATTGGCTTGGAATCTTACTTTTAATTTTGTTTAAAAACTGATTTCAGTGAACATTTTCCTTTTAGCTGATGCTTGAATTTAAAGGTTAATTCATTTAATGATCCTTGGGTTGGTAGACATATAATTATGGTTGATTGGAATGTGTGATTGTCTTAGTGTCACATTTTTCAGAAGATGCAGATTATTGAGTTAAGAATTAACTGACAATAACAATGGAAAGAAACTTAATATACTTAGAATAAAGCTATTGCTGCAGAGCAGTTTCTGCAATGTTTAAAAGCTTAAGAATTTTTCTAAGGTGATTTTCTAATAACCATTACACAACGGAGACGTTACTTAAGTGACTATTTTAATCACTGTACAAAGAGGAGAGTAAGAAATTCTACGTAGTCAATCGATAAAACACCACTGGACCGGGCATTACAAAGATATGTTAGAGTGAACAGATTTATTTTTTTTTTCATGCTTCTTTCTTTCTTTCTTTTTTTAAGTGTGCTTTAGGTGAAAGTTTAAAGAGCAAATTAGTTTCCCATTCAATAATTTATACAGAAAGTGTTCCAGGACATTGGTTGTAATCCCCGCAAAGTGTCAGCACTCTTCCCGTTTCTATGCTGGGTTCCTGGTTTCCATTCATCTAGTTTTCTTGCCCCTTCCTGCCTTCTCATCTTTGCTTTTGGGCAAATGTTGCCCTTTTGGTCTCAGATAGTTGATTGTTCTAAGGAGTACTTTCCTCCTGGGTGTTATTGTTTATTTTATAGGTCTGTCTGTTATTTGGCTGAAATGTGTTCTCCAGGAGTGACTTCAGCTCCAAGTTAGAAGGATGACTAAGGGCCATAGTCTTGGGAGTTCCTCCAATCTCTATCAGACCAGTAAGTCTGGTTTTTATGAATTGGGACTTTGCTGTACATTTTTATCCTGCTGTATCCAGGACCCTCTGTTGTGACCTTGGTGAGAAGGTGAGAGCAGTTGGTAGTGGTAGCTGGGCACCATCTAGCTCTTCTGGTCTCAGGCTAGTGAAGGCTGTGGTTCATGTGGGCCATTAGTCCTTTGGACTAATTGCCTCCTTAGGTCTGTTTTTCTTCACTCTCTTTTGCTCTGATGAGAAAAGACTAATAGTTGTTTCTTAGGTGCCCACTCGCAAGCTTTTAAGACCCCAGACACTACTCATCAAAGTAGGATATAAAACATTGACTTTATGAGCTATGTTATGCTAATTGATTTGGATGTCCTCTGATACCATGGTCCCCAGCCCTCAAGCCCAGTAACTCAGTCCTGCAAAGTGTTTGGTTATGTCTAAGAAGTTTCCCTGACTGTGCTTCCTGTGTGCTTCATTGTATATATGACTATACATGCAGCACATACAAATATGTATGTAGAAATATACACAACTTAGTCTATATATGCAAGTGGGTGTACTCCCATAAGTCCTCCCACACCTATGCAGCATATATATCTGCTTATGTGTCCACATGTAAATTATTGTTTGTTATTACTATTGTTGCAGTGTGGTATATGTTGTAGTGTTTAACACAGTTGCAATTTATTCTTGCGTACCTCTCAGTGTCTTTCTTTGCCTTGGTCATGTTGGGCTGGCTTTCCCCCATATCGTGTATTTCCTTTCCCTTCACCAAAGCCTTTGATGTGTCTACTATCCAGTTGGTGGTTTTCCTTTCCTCCCCATTTCATACCTGGAAACCATCAAAGAAATGTTACTTTCTGTGTATAAACTTTTTTTAACTTTTTATACTAGTGGTCTCATGCAACGTTTGTCCTTTAGTTATTGACTTATTTCAGTCAGCATAATGTCCTTTAGAGTGAATAGCTGTAAGGAACTTAACTCCCCTTCTATTTTTTAGACCTGACATTTAGAATATTCTAATTATATAATAATAAAAACATGCCTCAGAACAGTTTAGATGAAAATTCCCCAAATCATTCTTCCGTGGCTAGTATTTATATACACAAATGTTTTCATGAAGTCACATACAATGTTAGTGTAGGTCAAAGAAATTTCCTTAGTTGTTTTAAGTGACGGGCGTGTTTATATGTTAAGCAATCCTTTAAGTGATTATTTCATACTCCAGCTAGCTCTTTTTAAAATTAAGCAGATCGGTACTATGGGCATCAACGTAGTAGTCATTTAAATGATATATATTGCCAAAATATATTCTGAGAGTGTAAAGGAGTCATTATACATTTGTAGAATGCAAAAAGAGAACTCACAGGTTGGGAAGAGGTGAGAAGAATAAAAATTTTGATTGAATTTGAAAAGAAAGATATGATAAACAGATATGAAAGAAGACCTTTGAAGAGATGAGAGATGCACACTTTGAAAATCCACTTCATACGTCAAGTTTGAAGAATTTAACATGCATCATAGTGACTGATGGTAGAATTTCAAAAGAAATATCTGTCGTGACAGACAAAAAAAATCAAATCATTTCAGATATTGGAGTTAAGAGGTCAATAAATCAATCGTCATTTATATACAGGCAGAATATTTGCAAAGTTGGAGAAAATCTATTATGCTTAATTATTCTTCTTGTAAATATTTCCTTCTATATCTGTTTACTCTTTTTTCATATAGTTTATTTTACTTTTACTGTTGTTGTTGAGAATATACACAACAGATAATATACCAGGTCAACAATTTCTACATGTACAGTTTAGTTACATTGATTAATTCTTTGAGCTGTGCAACCATTCTCATCCTCATTTTCCAATTTGTTCCTCCCCCATATTAGTCGTACCAACAAGAAAACTCTTTAAAATCAGTATACTTAATACCCATAAGGAGACAGGACTTAAGTTAGTTTTTAATCAGCTTAATGCAATTTACCATATACTTGGGGATCTGCTACATACAAAGTGTTCTGAGGGCTTAAGAAAGTATAAATATGAACATGAAACACTCCCTACTCATAAGGGTTTTAAAATCCAAGAGCTAGAATAGAATATGTTCACATGTGAATGAACTGCATTATAGAATAAAGGGGGTGCCAAAATACAAAATGGTTTTAGAAGGTTTACTGAAAAAACAAAACAAAAAAAATCACATTAGGTTGTTAGGAGTGGTCAAGAAAAATGTTCAAAAGGAGGTAGGCCTCTGCTCATTCATTCATTCATTCATAGTCAAGAGTAGGGAAAATTTCGAATCCACCAGCCACTCCTTGAAAACCCTATGGAGTAGTTCTACTCTGTCCTACGTGGTCGCTATGAGTCGGAATCGGCTTGTCAGCACTGATTTGGTTTTTTTTTTTTTTTTGGTTATGGGGAAAGAGTATATGGCCTAGATTAGTTGAAGTATAGTGCAACTGTAGGGGAAGTGTGAGAAGCAAAGCAGGAAAAATACACTGGAGTTGTTAACTTGGAGGCCTTGAATACCAGTGTGAGAAACACTGGCCAAATAGCGACACTGCCTCTTCCAGCATGGAGTAGATTATGATAGACACTTCAATGAGAGATTCATGTTGTGGATATAGTTGTTGTTGTTAGGTGCCATTGAGTTGGTTCCAACTCATAGCAACCCTAGGTACAACTGAACGAAACACTGCCCAGTCCTGCGCCATCCTCATAATTGTTCTTATGGTTGAGCCCATTGTTGTAGCCACTGTGTCAATTCATCTGATTGTGGGTCTTCCTCTTTTTCACTGACCCTCTACTTTATCAAGCATGATGTCCTTCTCCAGGGACTGATCTCTCCTGATAAAGTGTCCAAAGTATGTGAGATGAAGTCTCGCCGTCCTTTCCTCTAAGGAGCATTCTGGCTGTACTTCTTCCAAGATAGATTTGTTCATTCTTTTGGCTGTCCGTTCAATATTCTTTGCCAACACCATAATTCAAAGGTGTCAATTCTTCTTAGATCTTCCTTATTCATTGTCTAACTTTCATTTGCCTGTGAGGTGATTGAAAATACCATGGCTTGGGTAAGGCTCATTTTAGTCCTTAAAGTGATATCTTTGCTTTTTAACACTTTAAAGAGGCCTTTTGCAGCATATTTCACCAATGCAATACGTCTTTTGATTTCTTGACTGCCACTTTCATGGGTATTGATTGTGGATTCAAGTAAAATGAAATCCTTGACAACCTCTATCCTTTCTCTGTTTATTGCGACGTTGCTTATTGGTCCAGTTGTGAGGATTTTTGTTTTCTTTATGTTGAGCGGTAATCCATACTGAAGGCTGTGGTCTTTGATCTTCATCAGTAAGTCCTTAAGTGCCTCAAGTTCTGTTTGCTTTATACAACTGCCAAAACACTGAGAATCATGGCCCAGACAAGTGGACACACAATCTTAACCATCACATCCAGTTTCTTGGATTATTTGCTCAGCATACAGACTGAATAAGTGTAGTGAAAGGATACTACCCTGACACATACCTTTCCTGACTTTAAACCATGCGGTATCCCCTCGTTCTGTCTGAATGACTGCCTCCTGGTGTTTGTCCAGGTTCCTCATGAGCACAATTAATTGCTCTGGAATTTCCATTCTTCACAATGCTATCCATAATTTTTTATGATCCACAGAGTCGAATGACTTTGCATAGTCAATGAAACACAGGTGAACATCTTCCTGGTATTCTCTACTTTCAGCCAGGATCCATCTGACATCAGCAATGATAACCCTCATTCCACGTCCTCTTCCGAATCTGGCTTGAATTTCTGGCAGTTCCCTTCAATGTACTACTGCAAGCGTTTTGGAATGATCTTCAGCAAAATTTTACTTGTGTGTGATATTAATGATATTTTTTGATAATTTCTGCATTTGCTTGGATCACTTTTCTTGGGAATAGGCATAAATATGTATCTCTTCCAGTCGGTTGGCCAGGTGACTGTCTCCAAATTTATTGGCATAGACAAGTGAGCACCTCCAGCGCTGCATCCATTTGTTGAGATATCTCAGTTGGTATTCGGTCAATTCCTGGAGCCTTGTTTTTCGACAATGTCTTCAGTGCAGCTTGGACTTCTTCCTTCAGTACCATCAGTTCTTGATCATATGCTACTTCCTGAAATTGTTGAACAGTGACCAATACTTTTTGGTACAGTGACTGTGTGTATTCCTTCTGTCTTCTTCTGATGCTTCCTGTGTCATTCAATATTTCGTCCATAGTACCCTTCAATATTGTAACTCCAAGGTTTGAATTTTTTCTTCAGTTCTTTCAACTTGAGAAATGCCTGAGGTGTTCTTCCCTTTTGGTTTTCTGTATAGGATATGGTTATATAGAGAGTATATAGAGGATACCTTTGTATGTTTATGTCTTTATATCCTGGATTCTTCAAGGAATTTATTTAATCATCAAACATTCATTGAAGACCTATCACATGCCAGGACTATTCTAATTGTGGAATTTGTGTTACACATAGGGACTATAGAAATGACAAGTAAAGCCATCATACTCAAATAATTCAAAATCAAGTGAAAAACAAACAAGTGAGGGGGCAGTTACAGTGCAGTGCAAACAGTGCTAGGATATAATCAAGGAACAAGATGGTATTTTGGTTATCTATGACTGCATAAGGTGCTCCTTCATGAATGGCTTAAAAGAAGCACATTTTTTAAAAAATTCATTTATTTTTGCTCGTGAATTTAACTAGATAGTTTTCATTTGTGGATCTCATGTGGTTACAGTGAAGTGATCTCTTTCTCTCTCTCAGTGTTCTCCTCATGTGGGCTCTTAATATAGTACCATCAGGGTAGGCATTAGGTAGATTTCTTACAAGGCAGCTAAAGATTCCTGTAATAGATATCCTAAGAGAAACCAAAGTCACATGGCCTTTTTAAATCTAGTCTCACATGTTCCATCATAGTCTATTTGTAGGGGCATTCACAAAGTTTTTCACAGGTTCAAGAGAGAGGGATTTGTATTCCATCTCATGATGGGGACAGTTTCAAACTATTTATAGATATGGTTTTAAACCACTACTGTCTTCCCTCTGGCTAAAACTTTATTACATTCTTCTCGCGTACAAAATACACTCACCCTTCCTAGGATCTCATCTATTGTGGCAACAGGCTCAGGCTCGAGGCCCAGGATCTCTTTTAAATCAGCTCTGGGTACGAATGTGGCCTATGATGCAGTTCTTTGGGTACAGCACCTTGAAAACCATTCTGCTCAATCTGAATCCCTATGAAGTAAAGATAACTTATATGTTCCCCACAAGATACATCCAACATACAAATTGGGGGGGTAGGCATAAGATAATCAGTAGCCTCAAAACGGGGGAAAGCAAGAAACACAGAGCAGTCACTGGTCCCAACAAGGCACATGTTGCCATTCCTTGATCAGGTCTCAGTCCATCTGTCTGGGACTAACACTCCATGGCTCTTGGTTCTTCCCTCTGAGCTCTTGATTCTGCTTTCTGGATGATCCTTTCTCTTCCATATTCTATAGCCTGTATTTGTAGCTGAGTAATCTTCTCAGCCTGTTTTCTGCTTATATATGTTCGGGAGTCCAACAGTCCCTTCTCAGTTTGTAATGTATCTGTTTTTATTGGCCAAGCTGGCAGTGTTACTGCATGCATAAATCTCTTTAAAATTCTGGGTTTGCACCATTAGACAAAAGCCACATGTATGCAATATAAGGTGGGTGACTCATCTGAGGACTGGAGGATCTACTTGCAAGGTGGCTCATTCACATAGCTTGCAAGGTGGTCCTAACTGTCAGCTGGAAGCTCAGCCAGACTGAGGGTTCAGAGCCTCAGTTCCTCTCAACATGGGTCATTCACATGTCCTGGGTTCTCTTGGCTCAATTCCAAGGATGATCATCTCAAGAGAGAGAGATCACCAGATGGATGCAATATCAGTCTTTGGAGTTTTGAAATAAATAAATTTTGGATTAAAGTATAATAAACCCCATAGTCATACATCTTTCTAAAGAAATAAGTGAGTATCTGTAATGTCACATAGCTCTGCTTCTGTCATACTCTATTAGTAAAGACTATCACAAAAACAGGTTCAGGAGGAAGGTCATAGACTTAACTTCTTGATAGCAAAGTGGCAAGGTTCTAAAAGAGCCTGTGTGTTCATAAATACTCTTGTAGACATTTTTGGAAAACATCATCTGCCAAAGTGAGTTTTGAGGAGTGTCTGTCCCAGAATGAATGCAAGAATCAGGAAATGCTTGAGAGAAGGAGCTCTTTCAGCTTCATTACATTTAGTTACATAATTGGTTATTAATAATAAATTATTAATCAATGTCAAACATTTTCAGGTGTTTTTAGGCTTTATCTTATTTAATTTTAACAATAATCCAAACATGTAAATGTTATCATTCTTTTATATAGACGAAGTAACTGAGGCTTAAACCTGTTGCCATTGAATCAATTTCGACTCATAGGGACCCTATAGGACAGAGTAGAACTGCCCCCTAGGGTTCTCAGGAGCTTCTGGTGGATTTGAACTGCCAACCTTTGTGGTTAGCAGCCAAACTCTTAACCACTGCACCACCAGGGCTCCAGCTGATGCTTACAAATGCTATTTAATTTGCTATTTAATTACTGAAGTTCACACTACTATGGAAGTTCCTAGAGTATGTTCAAGTTTTGATGAAACTACAGTAATCCCATAGAGATAGGGATAGTAATGTATTATATGAAAGACGGATAACTGTAGGAATAAAGTTCTCAACTTGACCAAAGGGGTGTGATCCAGTATATAACTGGAGAGTGTGGCCATATCAACAGAGAAAGTTCATCAGCTGTAAGAGGTAGAAAGATGAAGTTTATGGGCATAGATGGAGATAACCGGGTAGATTAGGTAGTGATAAGTGATATATATAGGTGGCACAGTGGTTAAGAACTATGGCTGCTAACAAAAAGGTCAGCAGTTTGAATCCACCAGTTGCTCCTGGGAAACCCTATGGGGCACTTTTACTCTGTCCTATAGGGTCACTCTGAGTCGGAATCGTCTCAATGGCAATGAGAGTTTTGGTATGTGGATAATTGCTTCCATTTTCTCAGTGAAATAGGTGGCAAGTTCACCAGTTGAGGCATGGCTTTTGAGGTTTGACAAACGAGGAATCATTATGAATTAGTCAATTTTGAGAGTGGGGAACAGAGACAGTAAGTGGATGGCTGGGCAATGCTCAGGATCCACTTGAAATCTGTGGTCATGACAGAAGTCAGTGGCATTGTGTGTTTTTCTTCAGTCAGAGTCCACCACTGGGTGTAGATGAAAAATAGGCAGAGAGTTTAGATTTAACCAGGGTTGGGATTTTCCTGGTGTGTATGATGAAGGAAGAGAAAGGCAAAGACATTGAGGATATATGTAAGTGGTTAATTTTAGTTATGGGCTTCACAATCTAACTAAAGTGGGAAGTCAGCATAAATGACATAATGGATAGTAAAAAAAGTGGAGATCCCAGTGTGGTAAAAGGATATTTGGAAATAAAGTTCAATAAACTTCATAATTGTACACATTACCAAAGAGATCAGTAAATATCAGTGATGTCAATGCTTGAACCATATCCCCTTCTCCTACCGTTTATTTTGGCCCTACTTCCAAATGACAGCACCTACGTTTCTTTTTCTGAGGGCTTTCTCTGACCTCTGTATTCTGCTTCCAACAAGCTAGAAGTGCTACTGGATTAACACCCCATGAGCAGACCTCAACCAAAGATTGATGGTGGTTGATGTATAAATATTTCAGCTCTCTCTCCCCTTGGGTGAGATAAATCTGAGATATGTATTCTACATCATTTCCCAAATTCCCCTAGTAGGATTAAACTTCAGTTACCCAAGTGGGAACTTCATTGATAACACACCGTTAATTGAGTCTATCCCTTCCCCAATCTCACTTCCTCACTCTCCTACTGGTGTTTGCTGGGATCATCTCCCAAATAAACTAATTGTACTCAAATCCTTATCTCAGGACTGCTTCTAGAGGGACCCAACTAAGAAAATCCCTTTCCTCTAGAAAACTTTTACTACACTCCTCCTTTGAGCCCCAATAGCTCCTTATGAATACTTCTACCATAACACTTACTTGTCCTTCTCCCCAGGACTGTGTTTCGTAAGACAGGAAAAGTATGTCTCCATCTTATAGCTCCTTCTCCTACCACAATTCTGATATACAACAGTAACAAATTAAATATTTAATACGTTTAATTGAAAGTTCAATAAAAATTGATGGTTTTGTTGACCAAGGATCTGTTGACAAAATGGGTTTGTTGACTCACATGGACAAGATAATATTAGGTTCAGTATATGATCAAAGTTAATTATTAACATGTTTTTGACATTCCAAGACTTTGAAAACTGACAATCCACAGTAGTTACAGACTGCAAACCCTGAAATATGAAATTTTGGCTAGCAAGAATAAATCACTGATTATAGATAGTTACATTTGAGGGAGTTGAATAATATCATCCCTATTTTCACCTCAAACTTTATTTTTATGAATTATTAGAGTTTCAGCAACAAAGAAATAACTACAGAGAAAAAAAAAATTTTTTACATCACAGACACCTTCTAGAGAAGGTGTTCAATAAATATTCATAGTATAAAAATTTTTTGTGACAATGAATTATCATTTTAAAATAAATTATTTTGGAAGCTAGATTAAATGGATTTTTAATTTGGGAAATAAAGCCACAGTAATAAACCTCTTTACATCTTTTTCTTTACATTGTGATTTAATTTGGTAACTGCTATTTATATACCTGTGTACCACCACAGATTATATTATAAAGTTCAATTACTGTGATGACTAAATATCACAGTCCTGTAACTCAACCAAAGCTATAGTAGCTGTGATACAGATACATTTGTGACAAAGCTTATTTGCATTTGCAAATTTCAACAACTGCTTGAGTATCTGCTTTCTAGCAATTAGGCAGCTGCTACTTAAAATCAGTAGAGGCAAACTCTTGTTGTGTTTGGTTTGGAAACTCAGTGTTGTCTGGTGCAGCATTCCGCTACTTTGCAGTGTATGATTGAAGCCACTTTGCTCCATGCTGTTTGTAGCATAGCTACTTGCGTCCTTTCCTCCTCAGCTGGCTATTGCATTAGTTCATCTATTTTCTTTTCATCTTTTGTCTTATTCACAGGCGTTAGCTTTGAATAGTTTTGAATTTCCCTTGTTGAGAGTTAATTGACAATGTTAAAAATGTACATCTATGGACTCTGACCTGGTTGAAATATGTTGGATAGTTTATTACCAAAAGCTGTGTGTTAAATATTTAGGACTTCCATTTGAAATTTCCTAAACAGTTGGGGAATTAGTTTCATGGAGATTACAAGTATGTATGGTGAAAACTGGCAAGCGAGTGGACATTAATGGACTGAAAAGATAACTGCAGTTATACTAGCTTCTGTACAAGTAAAACAATCAGTTTTGAGTGATGAGTTTTGTCTAAGCATATGCTAATAACTGAAATACGTACAGAATACTCATATCAAATCTCCTGCATACATTTCCTTTGTAATTTTGTGGTTCATACTGTAATGTCAAATTTTATCTTCTCTGGTATTTGTGTGAGATCTCTTAGCATAGAAATATGTTTTAAAATTATAGTAGAGAAGTTGCTTGAAAAATATAAACTCTGAAATTAAACAAAATGCATATGGGAGTACTGGTGTACAGTTTTTTTTAAGACACCAGGCTATTTCACACCAGTGTGTCCTTTGCACATGCCACTTTGTCTAGACTTCATTCCCCTCCAACACATACACAGTTAATTCTGTATTTCTTTCAAGTCTCTGCACAAATTTCACCTGAATCTCTCGGGCAAAGTGACATAGTCCATCCATGATCCATGATCCCATTGTACTTTGTCTATGGAAGGCAGGATAATACATGCCACAGAATGACCTACGTTCTAGCAGCTTTAGTAGGATGCTTAACCTCACAATTCCTTAATTTTGTTAAACATATATCAGAAGAGACAATATTGTACTTTCTCACTATTTTACATACTCAAGCTAACTAAATGAATATTTCAAATGCATTTCTTTGCAGATACATCTCATTTTAAGTTTCCTACATCACTTCACTTTATTCCAGGATATAATATTTTGTTGCTCTATAGCTTTTGCACTGTGTCTCCTTAGAATATTCTTGTAAGTGTTTTTCTCTGTCACCTGAAGTCTCACCACTTGTCTCCTGGATCTTCATTCTTTTTCTGAAGTCTGCCATATTTGTTGCTGTTAGGTGCCATCTAGCCAACTCTGAATCATAGCGAATCATACACACTTCATGTGTAACAGAATGAAATGTCGCCCAGTCCTGTGCCACACTCACAATTGTTGCTGTTTGAGCCCATTATTGTAGCACTATGTCAATACATCTCATTGAGGGTCTTCCTCTTTTTCTCCAACCCTCCACTTTACCAAGTATGATGTCCTTCTCCAGGGATTGGTCCCTCCTGATAAAGTGTCCAAAACAAGTGAGACTAAGTCTTGCCATGCTCCATTCTAAGGTGTATTCTGGCTATACTTCTGCCAAGACAGATTTGTTCATTCTTCTGGCAGTCCATAGTATATTCAGTATTCTTCGCCAACACCATAATTCATAGGCATGAGTTCTTTGATCTTCCTTTTTCATCGTCCATGGGTTAAATCAGGTGCACCTTTGTTATCAAAATGACATCTCGGGTTTTTAAGATTTTTAAAGAGGTCGTGATGTTGTTGTTGTGTGCTGTTGATTCCAACTCAGACTGACACTACCTTAAAAATAGTGAGTGACATAACTTCTTTTTGGTCATAAAACCTGGAAGAGGTTTTTTTGGTTGACCCTATTGCAAGACCACAGCCTCAATGCTTAGCCCAGTAAAAACAGAATAGCAGATAGGAAAACCTTTAAGACTATAGAGCTCCATCCCAGCTATTTGATTTTTTTATGTTTATAGTTCTGCTCCTTAACTTAAGGATGTTTAAGGTCAATAGAACATTAAGAACTTAAAAGAAGTTGATACTTGTTTCTCATTGTGCAAGAAATTACTTCACAGCGGTCATTATAAAAATAAATTTTACTTTATGAGTCTTAAAGTTGCCTGGGCTTGGAGACTAGTGATTTGCAGACATAATCTACTCAAAATATGCTGATTCTTCATATCATTTTTTAAGGGTAGAGAAGAATGCCTACCTTGGAACCATGACTATAGTAACTGAAAATAGATTCACTCTTTAAAAATCCTTCTACTACTGCACAAACTATGGATCTGTGAAATATATAGACTCGAGTTATGGAGAAATATTGTAGATTTTGCTTTGGTCATCAATAAACTTGAGTTGTGTTGAATTACAGGCTCCCTGAGTTGAAAAGTTAAAAGCCTTCTACTAACTGTATCATGATGATTACACCAAAGCACTTAACTTTAGGGTTGAATGTAGAAATAATTCAATTCTACTGGAAAAACTACAGAAATGAGAAAGTAACTTTTAGGCATTTGTTAAATGAATTGTTTATGCTTTATCTACGAATAGTTGCATTTTAAAAGTGTCTTATTTAGAAATATGTCTATTTTTATCATCAGCTACTCCATGTTAAAAAGAAAAGGGGGCGGGCTGAGTCTGATTTGCCAATATCTTTGAATGTGGCCCATTGGAAATGCAAATGTGAAATTACCTGAAGTTATGATAACAATGGCGCTCATTAGAAGATAATTCTGCAGTATTCAGGCACTGGAGACTTGGTTTTGATGGATTTAAAAAGAAAAGAATGAAAGCAGAAATACCACTCCAATTGGCTGGAGTTTTTTTTTTTTTTCTTTTTTTCCCCAGTTTATCTGAAGTCATAGCAAACCATCTTAAAGGCTTTAAAGAACCTGAGTTTCCTCTAAAAGTTCTAAAATATTCCCACAGCATAAAGCATTATCTATTTAAATGTATATCTCTCCACCTCTTTCTCTCACTGTTGGTGTATGTGTGTATAAATCTCATTGGAAAGTAGGTCTATGTTTGGCTCCACTACGTCCACTTACTTAACCTTGACACTTGCCACACCAGACAACTAGTTCCTTATTACCATCTTCAGCAACACCAGTTTTCTTAGAGATGTTTGGACCTGTCTGGCAATGTAATTCTAGCTTTGGGGAGCTTCACATAATTAGTAGTAAAAGTTAAAAAGTGAATTAGGGATATGTTGATAGAAATAGAGAATTGGCTAAAGAGTCGTAAAGGCAATGGTAATTATTTCAGGAGCAATTTAAATGCTCTCAATTAAAGTGTTGAGATGACTGTAAAGGATGGTGGGGGTAGATTTGTTCATTCATTCATATATTCATTCAACTACATTTATAAACACTTTCTAAATGTTAGACATCATGCAAGTTGTGGGCAAGAGGAAGATGGATAAGCTGTGATTCCTATTCTCTAGAGTTTGAGAACCGAGGGTTGTCGTGGGGGCAGACAACACTCAAACACTTCGTTGAACTTTTGTATTTACATGTGTATGACAAAGTTATGAGAAAAACAGTTTTTAAAAGAAATAGTCTTGCAACATTTATACTAGGAAATTGTGTGGGGTAGAGGTGGGAGTTTCTTGATAGAGGGAGAACACTGGTGAAGTTTTGGAAGCTTTATAGACTCTGGTGTATGTAGGGGTAACTACAGGTGGTTAGTATAGCTGAAGCATGGAAGGTCACAGGAATGGGTAACACAGGAGAGCTAAGTACATGCACATGCCGTAGAAGTGGTTTAACCACAGTGCAGTCCCTCCAGTTAGGAGCGCCGGGCTTTCCCTTGTACGTTAAGCCCATTCAAGAGTTAAGACCCTCCACCTTCTAAATGTTTTGGACTATGGAAAGATTTGTTGAGATGTTTCAACAGACAGATGTGAGGTTGGAGGCGCTCACTCATCTATGCCAAGAAATTTAGAAGATAGCTATCTGGCCAACCAACTGGAAGAGCTCCATATACATGCCTGTCTTAGGCTAGGTTCTCTAGGGAAAAAAAACCAGTGAAGCATGTTTAAATATATATCTATATATATAGAGAGAGAGATTTACATCAAAGAGATGGCTCATACGATTATAGAAGCTGGGAAGTCCCAAGTCCATGGGCCAGGCTGGAGGCTTCTCCTGAGTTATATAGCTACAGGGCTGACAAACACAAGATCAGCAGGTCAGATTTCAAGTCTCTGGCTCACAGGCCATAGAGACCAGTGTATCCCAAGATCAGCAGGTAAGATGGCAGGCTGCTGGCTCACAGGCTGCAGAGGCTGAGGGTTCCCAAGGTTGGCAGGTATACTGCTAGCTCAAGTCCCAAGAACCAGAGAACAGATGCAAGATCCAGAGTAAGCAAAAGCTATCAAGCTTTGCCAGAAAGTCCACATATATTGGATGCAGGTCACACCCCCAAGGAAACTAACTTTCAACTGATTGGCTCCTCATAGCAGATCTCATAATGGAGATGATTACGTTATATCAGGTCTCATTACAAAGGTGATTACATCATTACGTAGCTGCCAAAATACATCATAACTGCCAGACCACTGAGAGTCATGGCCTAGCCAAGTTGACACACGACCTTAACTATTACAATGCCCATTCCAAAGAAATGGAATTCCAACAGAATGCGGAAATTACTCAACAATGTCATTAATATCACATGCAAGTAAAATTTTGCTGAAGATAATTCAAAAATGATTGCAATAGTAATTGACAGGGAACTAACACAAATACAAGCTGGATTCAGAAGAGGATGTGAAACCATGGATATTATTGCTGATGTCAGATGGATCTTGGCCGAAAGCAGAGAATACCAGAAAGGTGTTTACCTGTGTTTCATTGACTATGCAAAGGCATTTGACTGTGTGGATCATAACAAATTATGGATAACACTGCAAAGAATGGGAATTCCAGAATACTTAATTGTGCTTGTGCCGAACCTGTATATAGACCAAGAGGCAGTCATTCAAATAGAAAAACGGGATATTTTATGTTTTAAAATCTGAAAAGTTGCACATCAGGGTTGTATGCTTTCACCATACTTATTCAATCTGTATGCTGAGCAAATAATCTGAGAATCTGGAAAATATGAAAAAGAGTGCAGCATAAGGATTAGAGAAAGACTTATTAACAACTTGTGATATGCAGATGACACAACCTTGCTTGCTGAAAGTGAAGAGAACAGGGAGCACTTACTGATGAAAATCATGGACCACCGCCTTCAGTATGGATTACACCTCAACATAAAGAAAACAAAAATCTTCAAAACCGGATCACAAAGCAACATCATGATAAATGGTGTAAATGTTGAAGTTGTCAGGAATTTCGTTTTACTTGTATCCACAATCAACGCCCATGGAAGCAGCAGTCAAGAAATCAAATGATGTAGTGCATTGGGCAAATCTGCTGCAGAAGACCTCTTTAAAGTGTTAAAAAGCAAGGATGTCAACTTTGTGGACGAAGGTGTGCCTGACCCAAAACATGGTATTTTACATTTTCTCAAATGTATGCAAAATCTGGACAACGAATAAGAAAGATCAAAGAAGAATTGATTCCTTTGAATTATAGTGTTGTCGAAGAATATTGAATATACCATGGACTGCCAGAAGAACAAACAAGTCTGTCTTGGAAGAAGTACAACCAGAATGCTCTTTAGAAGCAAGGAGGGTGAGACTTCATCTCATGTTCTTTGGACATGTTGTCAGGAGGGACCAGGCCCTGGAGAAGGACATCATGCTTGGTGAGGTAGAGGATCTGCGAAAAGAGGAAGACCCTCAATGAGATGGATTGACACAATAGCTGCAACAATGGGCTCAAACATATCAACTATTGTGAGGATAGTGCAGGACCAGCCAGTGTTTCATTCTGTTGTTCAGGGGGTCACTATGAGTCAAAACAACTTGACAGCACCTAGCAACAACAACAGCAATATCTCTCAGTTTAATTTATATATTAAAAAATGATTTATAAAGAAATACATTCTCTTGATACAGTGTTATCTGTGAGGATTTCTTTACCTCAATTAATTTGCATGTTGGCCAGATGACTCAGAAGGAGAAATGTGATCAAATAAAATGTGAGATATTGCTTGAATTAAACATTTTTATAGGTGTATTAATGTAGTCAAATATAAATTGGCAATGACTTGAGATTGGAGCTTTTACCAAAGTAGTATATTTCTGCTTGTTTTGCCTATAATTTTACAATAACAAGATATTCAGAAATAACCTCAATAAAATATGTGCAGTATATATTTGAAGAAAACTATCAAACAGAGAATTGAAGAAGACTTGAAAATGGATTGATGTGCTATTCTTTTAGAAAAAGAGATGCATATGTAAGTGTCTTTACATCACCAATTATTTTGTTTAATGTAATTTCTTTCAAAACAAAAAAAAATGAGATCATTTTTGGAAGCATGTGAGAAAAGTTTATTTTTAAACTAAATTAATGGGGGCAGATGAGACCTATCAGATATTAAATACGTTATAAAATTATAGCATTTAAACCAGTATGGCACTAACACAATTAGATAGACGTAAATAAAATAATCCAGAATATGTCTATGAGAAATTGATCTTATCTTCCATGAAAAATACTACTTGTCAAAGGTCATTACAAACCAATAAGAAAAGGAAAGATAATTTAATAAAACTATTTAAGTGATCACTTTGCTACTTAGAAAATGAGTTCATATCCTTATATATTGTACAAAATATGATTAAAAGTGCAAAAAGTTTGATGATAAATTTGAAGGGAAATAAAAATAATAATTCATTATATTGATTGAGATAATGGAGTTTTTCTATGTTAAAAAATTATTTTACAATAAAAATAGATTTGCAGTACATAAAATTAAAGCCTTCTTCAAAAAAGAATAGAAAGTTAAATACATCTACTCCTTACTTATCAACTGTCTTTTTATCAAACATTTTGCATTTACTACAATAGTAAAAAAATCTACTATCTGGCTCATTTGTGTGTTAATGATGTACGTTTGGCAGTAACGAATGCTGAGGTGCGAGGCAAGAGTAACGCTGGCAGTGATGGTTAAGGTTATGTGTTAACTTGGCTGAACCATGATTCTCAGTGAATTGGCAGTTACATAATGCTGTAGTTTTCAGTTATGTAATGATGAAATTTGTCAGTTATGTAATGATGTAATTTGGCAATTATGTAATGATGTGATTTGGAAATTATGCAATGATGTAATCATCCTCCATTTTGTGATCTGATGTGATCATCCTCCATTTTTGTACAATGCTGATTTTTGCATAATGACTTTATATTTGGAACCTAACCATGCAATAAGCAAGGAGTGAGTGTAATGCAATTTAAAAGGTCACAGTAAAACAGAATATTATATCATTAACATACGAAGATTTCACAACAAATAGGTTTGAAGAATCCTGTAGTCCCAATAGATAAACAGCCTATGAACATGATCTGATATTTTACAAAAGAGGCCATGTAAGTGGTTAATAAGCACATGGGAAATGTGTTACCTCATTAGTGTTAAAAAGTCAAATAATATGAGATACAAATTTGAATCCTACATAAATGAATGAATGTTTAAAATTTTAGTGCGAAATGACAAATTTGTGGTGAAATATATGGGATAAAAACTATCTCAAACAAACTGGAGTAATTATGAAAATGTAAAACTTTCATAAACTTTGGCCTGGTAATTCTGCTTATGGAAATCTATCATAAGAAATTAACCCTCAATTCTGAAATAAAATAAAATGAAAAGATAAAACAGGCACAAAGGCTGATGGCAGGATGACTCTTAATAATGAGAAGTGAAGCAACCTACAGGTTTATGACAGACGTGATTAAGTAATCTGCAGTGCATGCTTTCAATGAACTCTTATGAAGTAATTAAATATTGTGGAAAAAGCATATGTCATTTTCATAAATAAAACAGAAGGATTTGGAGTTGTATATTCACTATAAAAAAACAAATAGATAAACACAGCAAACAGAAAAGTGAATATAAAAACACTTGGCTACTATCAGGTGGTGAGAATACAGATGATATTTTTAAACTTAAAAATGTATTTCCCAGAATAAGTGTATGTAAATTTTAAAATTTTAAATTTTACTTTATTTTAACAGATGGGATGTATTAACCAGCTAAAAATATTAAGTAAAGTAGATAAAATGCATGTCTTTTTATGCCCTGAAAAGAACACTGGAGTACACAGCGGGGACCACACATAAGTACACACACATGTTATCTACTATCCAGATACTCCCGGGGAAAAATGGAAAGCACTGGCCCATTTGACTGCTTATGTTCTGCAAGTTCTGGCATACTTAAACTTCACTTAAAAACAGCCACTTAAGCAGGAGAGGGGAACATTTAAAGTTAAAACGCCAAGAAATCACTTCTCTTGGCATAAAGTGGCTCCCAGGCACACGAAAAAGAAACACCCCAAAAGGGACCGGGTTGACTCTTTATACACATTTCTTGCCAGAATGTGCCCCAGTTTACCCCTATTGATGAGCACACACACACATTTACACTTATGCATAATTTTTTTTTCTCAAATAGAGAAAAATTTAAAAGAGAGTAAGAACTTTAGGATAATAATAAAGTTGTAGCAACTATGGATTTTTTGAAGCACCATTCTGATGGGAAAATGAATGATCAATATAAAATATTCACTTATGAGATTTGTATTACACAATTAATTTTCATTTTTTCAGGAAATGCCAATAATTTATTTTATTGTGTTTTTGTTACAAGTGACCTTTGGTGACTATAACTGATTTTTACAAACATGAAATACGGGATATGATTTTAAGATACTGATATGTGGTCAAGCCTTAGGATAATGAAGGTAGGTCTATATTACATTTTATGTAAAAATCATAGGTAGTCGACTAAATAATGCAAAATATAAACTTGTTTGCCATTCTGGCTTTGCTGCCCATTTTGATAGCTACACACAGTTTGCCTCTAATGCTTAATGCTGGCACCAACCCTCTGCTATGCCTGAATCCTATCATCTGCATTGACTCTAGGGAAGCCAATTCCAGATCAGCCTCCCCTCCATTGACCCAGATTTAGAAAGGACAAGATGTTGATGCCGTCCTCACCAGCTCATCCCTTATTGGTTTAATAAAGGGAGAAACCTCTGGGCTGTCTTTGGGAAAATCGGTCAGACAGTGAAAAACTCCATTCTAGCATGCCCACTTCTCTAAGCATTTTGACCCCTTCCACAATATTCTGCCAAGGCAGTTCCAGCATTTTCATCTATTTACAGGAGGCCATTATTTTTTCCAAGCTTTAGGGAGCCATCTCAGTAGCAAATTAGGACAAGCTCCAGATGTCCTTGCTGGTATGTTAAATATGAAGTCATTACATTGTGCCCCATATTTACAAACTCTCTCTTATGCAGCTTTACATTCTGCACACCACCATTCATCTAGCATACTCAAAATCCATTCTTGAGATTCTGTCAGTGCATATTTGCAAGATTCAATAGCTCTTTTGGGTGAATGATCCCTTTCCTCTCATAGGAACAACTGTATATAGTTCCCCAAATTTTAAACTAGCTTTGAGCCTGGAAGTGATGAAAAGAGGTAGAGGTACATCTTGAAGAGGGTGATTATCTTGGAAGGCATACATCTCGGTAGAGGCCTCTGCACATTCTTCAGTCAAGGGAAAACTGTTACCCTCTAGCAAGGGGATGTGGGCTACTTATGGAGCCTCAGAAAGTTAGGGGGAATCTAAGGATTCAAGCTTTGAAAGTGGGTCCACTCAGGTGTTCCCATTCCAGGGAGTAGGGGCTCATCCTTTTTGTACAGTAAAGTCTGCAAAAGCCGGGACATATGTAAGGTGGAAGCTTGTCAGAGGAGGAAAACTCAAATATTTTCCACTAATAGAGAGGATAGAAAAGTGGTAAGACTGCACTCTGTCACAGGCAGAAAACTTGCAAGACCGGAAAACGAGGCAGTCCCGTTGATTTCCAGCTCTCACAGGTTTCAGTGTATGTGGTTCCTTTCTTTAGGACAGAAGACAGATCAGAGCTGGCAATCATGCCTTCTTTGTAATTCAGCTATCTTAAAATTAGATCCTGGGTCTGATTTTTAGCCCAGTCTGCCCTCTTGCTTAGGAGATGAAGATCTCTCTAAACACTATCAAAGATGCCCTCTGACTTTGCATCTATGCAAAAGTTGTCTGTTGACTGATGTGAGTCTGTCATCCTATTTAGCATATCAGTATAATTGAAAAACAACTAAATAATTCCTCAGTCTTTATAATTACCACTACCATCAGATCTCTCAAATGTCAGATATATTGTATAAGTCAGCGCATTCTCTTCCACAGACATCTCATCCCAAATCATCACTGGTGAGAGATTTATTAATGGAAATATGACAGAATGCCAAGGGTTACTACCACCCCACCTACTATGAGTTAGAATCGTTTCGACAGCAACAAGTTTGGTTTGGGTTTGGTTTACTGTCAACAATACAGTCTTTGATTTCATCTGGCCAGCATGTAACCCAACCTCAGAATCCCCTCTGAGGATTTACTTCCTAGGACCACTTCTAACCCCCTTGGTTGAGTTCTCCTTAGAGTCAGATTTAGAGGAGGTTTGTACATCCTTTCTTTACTTGGGAGGTGCAGAAAAACAAACAAATGAGGATGAAGGTGATACAGGGAAAGAAAAGCAGTCTATCAAGTCATTATTAAGCATAATCCTCAGGGAAGCTCTGGGGAAATGTACAAAATGCATATGTTAGAATTATTCTGGCCTAGAGGTGAAGGAGTTGGGGTATTCTTGAACTCATTGATTAAGGGGTGCTCTCAGGGTGATGCCAGTTCTCAGGCACTTCTGGTCTGCTGTGCATTGGCAAAGAGGGTTCTGGCAAAGAGGATTCTGACAACACAAGGTAACCTTCCAACCAAGATGACTGTGTTGACGATGCCCACAGTAGTAAGAGGATCCAAAGGGATATAGGCAGAGAACTGAACAACATCTGTTATGATGATAAAAATGAGTTTGCTATATGTTTCACTTATTGAAATAATGATAAATTAAACATAATCTTAAATTGCTGGGAAAATACATATTTTTGTAAATAGAGAAACCAGACAATTCTGCCACGTTACTTCAAAGGTCAGTGATAGAACAGAGAAACCTCTTCACAGCTTGTGGTTGTTGTTAGGTGCTGTCAAGTCACTTCCATCTCATAGCCACCCTATGTACAGCAGAAAGAAACACTTCCCACTTCTGCACCATCCTCACAATCCTTGCTATGTTTGAGCCCGTTGTTGCAGCTGCTATGTCAGCACATCTCGTTGAGAGTCTTCCTCTTTTCCACTGACCCTCTACTTTGTCAAGCATGATGTCCTTCTCCAGGGACTGGTCCCTCCTGATAACGTGTGATGGTGAGATGAAGTCTCGCTATCCTCTTTTCCAAGGAGCTCTCTGGCTGTATTTCTTCCAAGACAGACTTGTTTGTTCTTCCGGCAGTCCTTGGTATATTCAATATTCTTCACCAACACCATAATGCAAAGGCATCAATTCTTCTTTGGTCCTCCTTATTCATTGTCCAGCTTTCGCATGCATATGAGTTGATTGAAAATACCATGGCTTGGGTCAGGTGCGCCTTAGTCCTCAGAGTGACATCTTTGCTTTTTAACACTTAAAAGAGGTCTTTGCAGCAGATTTGTCAAGTGCAATATGTTGTTTGATTTCCTGACTGCTGCTTCCATGAACATTGATTGACTGTTCTGAGTAAAATGAAACCCTTACCAATGTCAATCTTTTCTCCGTTTCTCATGATGTTGCTTATTGATCCAGTTGTGAGAATTTTTGTTTTCTTTATGTTGAGGTGTAATCCATACTGAAGGCCATAGTCTTTGATCTTCATTAGTAAGTGCTTCAGGTCCTCTTTGCTTTCAGCAAGCAAGGCTGTGTCATCTGCATATTGTAGGTGGTTAACGAGTCTTCCTTCAATCTTGCTGCTACATTCTTCTTCATATAGTCCAGCTTCTCTGATTATATGCTCAGCATATAGATTGAATAAATATGGTGAAATGATACAACCCTGATGCACACCTTTCTTGATTTTAAACCATGTAGTATCCCCTTGCTCTGTTCAAATGACTGCCTCTTGGTCTATGTACAGGTTTCCCATGAGCACAATTAGGTGCTCTGGAATTCCCATTCACATCTTAGACATGGTGAAAAGATAGACAAGAAAGAAATATTGACAACATACCCACATAGCAGAGCTGTAAGAATTTATTATTTAAAAAATTATGTATTAAGTGCTTCTCCAAGAGCTCAGATTACACAGTTGCATGAGAAAGTACTAGCCTTTACTTGTTGTTAGGTGCCATTGAGTATCTTCCAATTCATGGCAACCCTAAGTACAAGAGAACAAAACACTGCCCAGTCCTGCACCGTCCTCACAATCATTATGTTTGAGCCCATTGTTGCAGCCACTGTGCCAATCCATCTCATTGAGGGTCTTCCTCTCTTTCGCTGACCCTCTACAGAGCATGATGTCCTTTTCCAGGCACTGGTCCCATCTGATAACATGTCCAACTACATGAGACAAAATCTCGTCATCCTTGCTTATTCATCCAGTTGTGAGGACTTTTGTATTCTTTTTGTTGAGGTGTAATCCATACTGAAAGCTGTAGTCTTTGATCTTTATCAGTAAAACCTTCAAATCCCCTTTGTTTTCAGCAATCAAGTTGTGTCATCTGCATATAGCAGGTTGTTAATGAGCCTTCCTCCAATCCTGATGCTGTTTTCTTCTTCATATAATCCAGCTTCTCTATTTGTTCAGTATACGAATTGAATAAGTGTAGTGAAAGGATACAACCCTGACACACACTTTTCCTGACTTTAAACCACATAATATTCCCTCGTTCTGTTTGAACCACTACCTCTTGGTCTATGTACAGGTTCTGCATGAGCACAGTTAAATGTTCTGGAATTCCCATTCTTTGCAATGTTATTCATAATTTGTTTCTTGTGGTATTTCTGTTACAACAGCACAGGTAACTAAGACACCCATTTCTCAACTGGAGAACTCCGTTTGTATATTCCACATATATTCAAAATTTCAAACTAAAATTTTTCCATTCTGGAATTTGCTCTTTCTCTATTTTCTCTATGAATTGCATGAGGACATCCATCAAGTTGAACAGTGAGAAACTAAAGAATTATCCTGCATTTTTCCCTCTCCCCTCCCTCACATTTAATCAATCCATCTCTTGAATGTCCCTGAAATTCTCATCACTCTATTCCTGTTGCCCATGCCCTAGTGTGGAAAGATATCATTTCTAGCCTGCATGCCTGTCAGATTTTCCTAACTGGTTTCCCTGCCTTGATACCATCTGGCCTTGTCTGTCTCCAGTCCATTTTTTTCTTTCTAGGATCAGCAGTAATTCTAGAAAGAAAATTTGACTATGTCATGCCTATGTTAAAATCTCTGCAATGGCATCATACTTCCCTCTAGATAAAGTTCAGAATCTAAAGGACGATCTCATCTCCCTCTCCAGTCTCTATTTTCTCCAATTTTAATCTTGTACTCATAAGCTTCTATTTATTATTCAGGTTTCCTTTGAGATCTCATTCCTGTCTGATCACCTGCTCTGGTATAGAATAGGTACCACTCCTATGTTCCCATAATATCTTATACTACCATCTTCATAGCGCTCATAACAATATATAGTAATTTTATTTGTCTCTCTCGCCTGCTGTCTTGTTTACCTGTACACCCTAACAGTGAATATATTTTGTGGGTATAGTAGGTCTCAAAACATGTTAGCAAAATTAATAAGTAAATGAGTTATTGATAAAGAGTAATACATATTTAATTTTAATATTTTGTGTTTTTGAAACAGTAATTTTTCTCAATCTGAATCATGGTGTTTAACTCACTTTTACATTTTTCTTTGTTTCTGGTACTTCAGAGAAAATTAGAAAATTGCATTATGTATTTTACAAATGTAAGATAGAAATTCTGGAGATTTTGGCCAAAATATGGGCAAGCCCTGGGGCAAATTTGCCTAAAAGGTTAAATTCATTAAAGAAATATTTATTAAGTACTATAAATATGTAAAGTATTATCCTAGGTGCTGAGGACTCAAAGTTGAACAAGATGTGTCCCATGCCCATACTGAATTTACAGCTGTAGTAGAGTAGGGGAATTAGTAACTTAATGATCAGAGTGGTCGATGCTATGGTGGATGTCACTTCAGTAAAGGAGAGGATTTTTAAAATCAGATTGTATGTGAAGAAAGTGACAAGGAGTTGTTAGCCTGAGGATATGATAGCTTGAACTGAATGTTGAAGATTAAATAGACTTTAACAGATACATAAAGGAGGGAAAAGCATTTCAGTTTGGAAAACAACGTGTGTGGATACCACAGCTACCACACCTGCTGTTCAGTCAACCCTGATTCACGTGTGTTAGAGTAGAACAGTGCTTCATAAAGTTCTCAATGTCTGATTTTTTAGAAGCAGACAACTAGGACTTTCTTACGAAGAACCTCTAGCCTTGAAGCTCCAGTCTTTTGGTTAGCAGCTGAGCGCATTAACCATTTATACCATCCAGGGACTCCTTGTATGAATGCATGAAAGCAAAACAATAGGACATATTTTGGTGGCTAAAAAAAAGGGGGAAATGGAAGTTATGAAGCAAGAGAGAAATGACAAGTCAACTCATGAAACGGTCTTTGTTTCTAAACAAATGCATATGATCTTTATGCTCAAAAATAGGAAGAGCCAGAATAGTAAGTGGGAAGTGATGTTAACAGTAAGTGTTTTTTAACATTAAGATCATTCTCTGTTGCTAGAGAAAAATAGGTTTTAAAATATGAATGCATGTAAATGTATGTATCAGACCAAAATTTAAAGGTAATCACAATAAATATGACATATATAATTCTCAAATAACTAGAAAACAAAAGACTAAAGAAGTCTTGAGCAATATAGCAATAACAGTGAGCTAGGGTAGGGGAAATAGTGTGAGAGTTTAAAAGTGTAGCATAAATAATAGAATTACAGAAGACTAAACAGAGACACATAGAGTTAACCCCTCTACTTGAAAATTATGAGGTTAGATTGAAAAAACAAAAACAATTAAAATATATGAAAACCTAAAAAATAATAATGTGTTATGAGGAAAATAAAAGCAGTGGCAATATCAATTTTATATGAATGATCGTCATCATCACCATTATCTTTATAGTAATTCTTTATTTACCATGATGTCAGATATTATATAAGGATGGAAAGTATACAAAGAGGGTTTAAGATATATATGAGACAAATAATACATACTGAGCCATATTAAGCAAAAGCTATTCAAAATAAAAAAGGCAAATGGGAAAAACATAATTATTATTTAAACCTTTCTCTATGATGATTATATCACCAAAAATAAAATAAGAAAATTAAGAAATTGAATAATGTAATTAAATTATAGCTCACAGGCAGAATAGATATACACTTTTCAAAAAGTTTGTAATACATTTATAAATATTGATCATATCTTAGGTCTCAGTAAATTCTCAAAAGGACAAGAATACATCATACCAATCCTCTTTATATTATATAGTGAAAAAAAATTAACTTTAATAAAAAAAAAGTCTTACTTAAGGAACACATTAAACCACATAGGAACCAAAAATAATAATCTAAAAAATGTTTGTGCCAAAGAGGATATCAGCTTCTCAAGTCAGAATATACCAAAACATAGAAAACACAGACAAATATGGAGTCTGGAAAATTTACTCTTGCAAAATAAGGAATAATAAAAACAAATGAACTAAATATTCTACTCATAGATATGTGGTAAGCAGAATTCTACATAGCCACCAAGATTTCTGCCCCCGGTATACACATACCTTTTCCTGGTTATTCAAGTAAACAGCAATCTAGGTGTTGCTGTGAAGGATTTTGCAATTGTAAATAAGGTCCCAAACCAAAAGACCTTAAGACAGGAGAATATCCTGTAGGGCCTGACCTAATCATCTGATCTCTTTAAATCTTGGTCTAGAGGTCAGAGACAAGAGGTCAGAGACCCAAAGTATGAGAAGAAGTCAATGTACCCTTTTTGGCTTGAAGATGGAGAGGGCCATGTGACAAGGAATGTGGGTGGCTGCTAGAAGCTGAGAGGAGCCACTAGATGACAGCCAGCAAAAATACAAGGATCTTAAACCAATAATCACAAGCAACTGAATTCTGAAAACAAGAATGAGCTTGGAAGTTGATTTTTCCCCCATTATCTCCAGGAAAGTACCCAGCTTGGCCACCATCTTGATATCAGACTTATGACACCCAGCAATGCTGTGTCAAACTTTAACCTAGATAACTGTGAACTAATATTGGATATTGTTTGAAGGTGCTAAGTTTGTGGTAATTTGTTAACAAAAAAGTTAATACAGACATAATAAAAGTACATTGAAATATTAAAAAAATCAGAAAAGTTATAAAAACAGAATAATAAATAAGGAAAAAATAATACAACTAAAATAAGGAAAATAATAATAAATAAACAAACAATAATAAATAAGGAAGGATAGCAATAAAAATATATCCAGAATGAATTTTTTGAAAACTACAATGAAAAAGACAAACCTCTAAAAGATACTGATAAGAAAATCCAAAGATAGAAATTATTCAATTACGTTCTTCATGAGAATGGAATTAAATTAGAAATCAATAATAGAGCTAAAACTAGAAAAAAAAGCTCAACTACCTGACATTTAAATACTACATTTCTTAATAACCCAAATTTCAAATAAAAAATAAAAATAGAAATTAGAAAATATTTCTAAGTGAATAATAACAAAGATATAACGTTACAAAACATACTTGATGTAAAACTTTTGCTTCCTGCTACAGTTATGTAACAGGGACTAACTTTACCTTCCATTCTTTAACAACTGGGAAACTAGAGAAAAGATATGGAGCAAATTTTTTCAGACATTGGACAATAGACAGAAAAGGGATGGGATTCATGGGAGAAGGTTAACATATAAAGTGAATCTACAACTTTAGGAGTAAACTACCTGCAGGCAGTTTCTAGCCTCTAGCACCAGAGAGAGAAATGCCGACAGATTTAATGTTTTGCTGAATTGAGGAGCCAGAGAAGGGAGTTTGGGGATGCCCCCACAGCAAGAATTTGTTGTTGTTGGTAGGTGCCCTCTAGTCAGTTCCGACCCATGACGACCCTTTTTACAACAGAACGAAACACTGCCCGCTCCTGCTTCATCCTCACCATCGTTGTTATGCTTGAGCCCATTGTTGCAGCCACTGTGTCAGTTCATCTCTTTGAGAGTCTTCCTCTTTTTCACTGACCCTCTACTTTACCAAGCATGATGTCCTTCTCCAAGGACTGGCCCCTCCTGATAACGTCCAAAGTATGTGAGACGAAGTCTCGCCATCTTTGCTTCTAATGAGCATTCTGGCTGTACTTCTTCCAAGACAGATTTGTTCCTTCTTGTGGCAGTCCATGGTGTATTCAATATTCTTCTCCAGCACCATAATTCAAAGGCATCAATTCTTTTTCTATCTTCCTTATTCATTGTCCAGCTTTCACATGCATATGAAGTGATTGAAAACACCATGGCTTGGGTCAGGCTCACCTTAGTCCTTAAAGTGACGTCTTTACTTTTTAAATTAACACTTTGAAGAGATCTTTTGCAGCAGATTTATCTAGTGCAATGCATCCTTTGATTTCCTGACTGCTGCTTCCATGGGTGTTGATTGTGGATCCAAATAAAATGAAATCCTTGACAACTTCTATCTTTTCTCTGTTTATCATGATGTTGCTTAGTGGTCCAGTTGTGAGGATTTTTGTTTTGTTTGTGTTGCGGTGTAATCCATACTGAAGGCTGTAGTCTTCTATCTTTGTCAGTAAGTGCTTCAAGTCCTCTTTGCTTTCAGCAAGTAAGGTTGTGTCATCTGCATATGGCAGGTTGTTAAAGAGCCTTTTTCTAATCCTGATGCCCCATTCTTCTTCATATAGTCCAGTTTCTCAGAATATTTTCTCAGCATACAGATTGTATAAGTATGATGAAAGGATACAACCCTGATACACACGTTTCTCGACTTTAAACCCCTCAGTATCCCCTCATTCTGTTCAAATGACTGCCTCACGGTCAGTGCTCAGGTTCCTTATGAGCACAGTTAAGTGTTCTGGAATTTGTAAGGAAAATATATGTTTTTATTACATTTTAATTCTTTACTGATGGCCTGTGATAAAGTAAGGACAGAAATGGAGATTAAAAATTTAGAAACTCATTACTGTAATTTATATTAGATAAATTAGGAAGTAAGAAGCAAGCTCATTTGTCATGTTAAAAAGCTTTAAATATTGATATACGTGGTATCGTTGTTTGTGAAAGAGTATTTGATAAGGGAATTGTTTCACACATAATTTTTGTTTATAACTGAGGAAAGATAGAAATTCAGAGTATAATACTGATTCTCTACATACTAGTGTGCATATATTAATCACTTACATACACATTTTAAATAAAAAATCTACAGTTAATGTAATTCCGGTTTTTTCTATGTTATGTTTTTTGTAATTTTATGCTTGTTCAATCAAAAGTAAATAATTTTGGCTTCTATATTAGATATCTTTGCATTTTCATTTAATTTTTGTAGTAATTCATTTTTAAACAAAAATATTGTTTCCTAGGAGATTGGAAACAATAACAAAAACCTCATTCTTTATAATAAGTAGTTTGAAATGCATTGTTCTGGTGAGGGAATAGATTTATCTTATTGTTCTTAGTATTATTTTATTTCTAAAAAAAAAATCACTACTGTTCCTACACTGTGCTCAATACATGCTTCTGGTTGAGGCATTAGGAAAGACTTCCTAAATTAATTAAAGAATTGCAAATACTTATGATGTTATAGACATCGTTTTATAGATGTTGTAGAGGGTCAGCAGGGAAGAGGATGACCCTCAATGAGATGAACTGACACAGTGGCTGCAACAATGGGCTGAAGCATAATGATTGTGAGGATGGCACAGGAGCGGACAGTGTTTTGTTCTGTTGTACAGAGGGTTGCTATGAGTCGGAACCATCTCGACGGCACCTAACAGTGACATGATGTTATCAATATAACATAAACATCACTAAGTCGTATTGTTGTTGCTACGTGCTGTTGAGTCAATTCTGACTCATAGTGACCCTATAGGCAGAGTAGAAATGCCTCATAGTGTTTCCAAGGAGGGGCTGGTGAATTCGAAATGCCGACTTTTGGTTAGCAGCCTGAGATCTTAACCACTTTGCCGCCAAGGCTCCCGCTAAGTCAGAGAAGAAAAAAATATATTTAAACTAAAATTGTTTTATAAAATTTTTTACCTAAAATTAAATTATCTTTTTTTTTTTTTTTTTTAATATATTTCCCACTAGACTAATGGAATTATTTGCTTCTGAGTTATGGACAGAACGACTAATTATCAAAAATATATTTTTTCACTTATAATTTCCAAATGTTTACCTTAATTATTTTCCTCCCTTTTTATGTGAAAATAAATGAGAGAGACTGAGGAGAAAATAAATACATAATACTTTGAATGAATACTGATAATATTTGAGTACCTGGTTCGTATGCCTCAGGCTAGAAGGTGACACTGTGCTTCATCCTATCTTTCTATCCACTGGTTGGTTCAGCCAATAATTCTTTTTGTCTTACCTCCGAGATGTGTTTCTCACACTTACCGAGTCCCGAGTAATACAATAGACTTGTTTTCCCTTTAGTTGTTCAGGCACATAATGCATATTTTTTGCCTGTTCACTTATTCATATATTCAGACAGTCTTTGATGCTTCTTCCATCTCCACTCTATAACATTGGTGCATTAGGGTCACAGAGGCCCAAGTGTGGAAAGAAAATTTATGACACAGGTCTGGAGTTCATTAATAAAATCAAGTTGAATTCCATCTATATCCCTACAAACAATTACCAAGAAAAAAAGACTAGTATGGATTCAGGTCTGGTCTGAGTTTAGCCTCTCCAAATGGTCTTAGTCATGTTTTATGTCGAAATTTCAAAAGCATTTTCTTAGAATTCTTCCGCCCATAAAGATGCTTATAAATGTTTATAAGGTTGAGGGGATGTATGGTTAATATCTCTTCTGAAAACTTTCATGATAGTAAAGCTCATCTGTTTCTCAGGTAAACTAGAGGGCCTCTCACTGGTCTCATTGATCATAGGCAGTTGTGATAACTGGACAAAAATGTGTTTGTTTTTATTTTAGATTTTATGAGTTCATCAGTTGCTGCCTGAGAAAAGATAGTTATTTCATTAGTTTTCTCATGTACTGACCATGTGTTTGGGGCTATGTTGGAATAAGGTACAATTCTCCCCCAGAAAAGCTCAGAGTACACTGATATTAATATGTAAATTATTGCAAAATACTCTGATGATTTACCTAAGAGAAGTAGTGTAGTACGTGGTTTTAGAGTCTAGCTCTGGGGCCAGACAACCTAGACAAGACTTCTTGATTCTATAATTGCTTGTTGTGTGACCTGGAGTGAGGGACAATAATAATAACAACAACTATTGTCATCATCATCATCATCATCATCATAACAGGATAGTTGTGAGTATATAAGTTGTAAGTTGTGAGTTCATGTAAGACACTATATGCAAATGTCTTACACACTTGTACACAGTAATTACTCAATAAATGTAACTTTTTATGCCATATGGGATAAAGAAAGAAATAATCACCTTTGCTTAACTGGAGGTGAGTAGGTGGAGAAGACTTCATAGAATCAGAGACTCTTAATTTATGTATTTGTTTTTCTTTCAAGAAATATTTGTTGTTGCTGTATGCTGTCAAGTTGATTTCCACTCACAGCAACCCTACAGAACACAATGGAACTGCTCCATAGTGTTTCCTAGGCTGTAATCTTTACAGGAGCAGATTGCCAGGTCTTTTCTCCTGTGGAGCAGCTGGTGGGTTCGAACCGCTGGTCTTTTGGGTAGCAACCAAGTGCTTACTGAAAGCATAATCTGTGCCACATGCTCTTCTAGACATTGGAGATAACTCAGTGGATATATTAATAAAGATGTTGGTCTTCATTTCAGTCAAGTAGACAAATAATAAAAAGTAAAAACTAAATCATGTAGTTTCAATAAGTTATGAGTGCTAATAAGGAACTAAAACAGGTTAAGGGGATAGACAGTGATGGGGTTGTTCACAGTATTAGGTAGGATTTGAAGGAAAGACTCTCTGAGGAGATGATATTGAGCAGAAACCTAAATGATTTGTGTGAGCCTTGTCAAATTCAATTGAGAGATTGTTCTAGAAAGAGATCAAATTTGGCAGGCTAGAGAGGTAGTGAGAAGGCAAGATTGCAGGGATAGGGAGGAGTCAGATTATAGGTTACTAAAAAAAGCAAACTCTTGACCATCCATTCAATTCCAACTCATAGTGACCCCATGTGTTACAGAGGAGAACTGAGCTCCATAGAGTTTTTCTTGGCTATAATCTTTACAGAAGCAGCTTGCTAGGTCTTTCTTTCATAGCATTGCTAGGTTGGTTCGAACCGCCAACCTTTTGGTTAGTAGCTGAGTGCAAACTATTTGTGCCACCCAGAGACCTTTCAGGCTAGTAGGCTCGATAAAGACTGTGGATTTCATTCTAAGTATTAGGAGAAGCTTCTGGAGAGTTTTAAACAGTTGAGCGATATCATTCAAAAAATCACCTCTAGTCACTATATGGAAAAAGATGACAGGATAGCAAGGACACAAGTAAAGAAACCACTTAGATGGTGACACAATAGCCCAGGACAGAGGAGATGGTGGTTTGCACTCAAGGGCAAACGGGTAGAAATCGTTGAGGAGGGGTAAGAAATAGGAAAGAATTCTAGAATAAAAACAGTAAGTAAAAATGCATGGACCTTAGAAACAACATGGTTATTTTAGAAAATTATAAATTAAAATACAGCACAGTTTAACTAATTCTCTTCTATAGATCTTACAATGAAACCCCTGAAGGAAAATAAAGTTTATTGGTGTTTTTAATGTATGGAAATACCATTAGAATTTTTTTGCAGCTCTATGTCTAGATTTACTATGATGTTCACAATCTCTTAATGGAAACACTAATTGGTTGTGAGACTGGTGAGGATTTTATAATAATGCTCAGTTAGAATGAATAAATGTGTTGGGAAATCTTCGCATGCTTTAGGGGAAGATAGTTTAGCCCTAAGAATGTTTTCCTGCTTTGCCTTGAAGAATATTTGTATGAATAAGTCATCCTTATAAAAAGCTTGCCCTATAATTTCATTTGAGAAGTGGAATAATAGGAAGTAGAAGTATCCAGGAATAAGGTCTTCATTACTAACAAAAGATGCTTGATTGTAGCTCAAAAGATCACTTATTTGTAGGGCTGTTTGCTGTACTTCGAATATTGATGTTTTTAAATTGGATTTTGAAGTTCTGTTTTAAAATAAAGCAAACACTTCTTCAATGTAGGCAAAATCAGCTAAAAAAAAATTCATACCACTCTTCATGCAAATAAATTTAATATTTTTTCCTCAGATATAAAATTATCAGTGTAAAAAAACATTAAATGTATTCTAAAATATGTGACAGTATGCGATCATCTTCTAATTATTATCAGGACTATTTGGCAAGGGCTCACTTTGTGTTTCTAAACATGTTATCTGCTCTTATCAAATAATTTATATTTTCATGTTAAATATCCCAAAATAAGAAAAACTCTTCTCCTTTTGCTGAATATATATTATTATCTTTTCCCATTTGAAATGCCTCATTAATAAAATATTCTTTTTTTAAGAGAATTATTTTTGTGAGTCTTATTTTGGAAATAACATTTAGAAACCACATTTCTTGAAAAAATAAAAATACTTGATCTTTAATAAGCAAATTTTTTGTTTAAAAAGAAACAGTATTTAATATTTTCATTAAAAAAATTCAGCTCTTGTGTCAATTAGAAATTTTATCTACACATATTAATCTTGAAGAGAAAATAAACCACTCAAATATATTCTAAGGACTCACTCCCATTACTAACCCCAGATGTAATAATTTATATACTGACTTAATAAATTAGTGACATGATTCACAAAGGGTTAAGTGTTTCAACTTAATAAGTCAATTGCAGTAAACCTTAATTTCAATTTTTTTAATTTTTATTTTTCTGCACTTAGATTGCTGCAAAATAAGTATAAAAAGGTTTTTTAATAAAAAATATGTCTTTCAGACATATCCAAGCAGCATTCAGTCCAATCTACTCTATCTTTTTAACTTACTTTTATATTTCACGTATGAAAATTAATTATCAAAATTATGATCATGAACCTTCACGATAGTCTGAGTCATCAGAAAAGATTACATTATGTCCACTATCGTTGTGCATATGACAGCAGGAAAGAATACTAAGACTTTTTCAAAATATATTCTGCAGCAATGACTGAAATTTACAGAGGCTTCTGGTTAATCACACATTTATTTTATTAGAACAGTGTACTACGTAAGCATCTTAATTAAGTCAGAATTTTATTAAACCTGTCCTTCAGAGTACTTGAGAACATAAATGCCATCAGAATGGTAATTCATTCCTTACTTTTCCATTTCGGAACCTTGGAAGTGAAGAAAGTTCTGTGCTTATCACTGCTGATGTGATGGTTTACTATCTCTCTTCAACCTAAGATATTGACATCACATTCCATATTTTCTCCAAATACTAGAGACTGCAACATTCTGTAGGAAATCTATGACTTTTGACACTACCAAAAAATAGGTTGACCTTTATTTTAAGTATTTAGATGACTTAGTAGGTATACCTGTTCTTTGAGTATGAACTTTAATCCCTATACCTGGGAAAGCAATCTTATCTGGAAATAGCGTTTTTGTTATGCTAATTACGCCATACCAGATTAGAGTGGTTCCTAAACTTAAGCCCTTCTGAGTAGTGTTGTACTGACACAGAGAGACACACATAAAGATTGAAGACACACACTGTGTGATGACAGAGGCAGATGCATCTACAAGCCCAAGAAAGCCAAAGCTGGCTGGCAGCTACTAGAAGCTTATAAAGTCAAAGAAGGACATTCCCCTAGAGCTGGTGCCCTGAGTTCAGACTTCTAGTCTCCTGAACTCTAGTAAAATAAATTTTTGTTCTTGCAAGCTACTCATTTTATGGCATGTTGTATAGCAGCCCTAGGAAATGAAGATGGGGGTTTGCATGATGAGATCAACATTTCAAAAAGATCATTCCTGCTATAGGATGAAGAATGAACACTTACCCTTCTATCATTTTCTATTTGTTGCTGTTTTTGGATGCCACTGAGTTGATTCTGACTCGTAGTGACCCCATGAGACAGAGTAAAATGGCCCCATAGGGTTTTCTAGGCTGTAACCTTTATGGGAGAAGAATGCCAAGTCTTACTCCTGCAGAGCCACTGGGTGGGTTCCGTCATCCTTTAGGTTAACAGCCAAAAGGCTTAATCATTGCCCCACCAGGCCTCTTATTTGCCATATACCCATTGTCTTCAAGTTGATTTTGACTCATAGTGACCCTATAAAAAACCAAAAAAACCCATTGCTGTCTAGTCAATTCTGACTCTTAGGGACCCTATAGGACAGAGTAGAACTGCCCATAGAATTTCCAAGGCTGTAATCTTTACAAGAGCAGAGACTACCACATCTTTCTCCTGTGGAACAGCTGGTGGGTTCCAATGATGATCATTTGCAGCCGAGTGCTTAACCACTGCTCCACCAGGGCTCCTTATTCTGTATACCAAAACCAAATCAAACCCATTGCTGTCAAGTCAATTCTGACTCATAGTGAATCTGTAGGACAGAGTAGAACTGCCCCATAGGATTTCCAAGGACTGGTGGATTCAAACTGCTGACCTTTTGTTTAGTAGCCCTACCTCTTAACCACTGCACCATGAGGGCTCTCCTATTCCATAGTCTCCCTAAATTGACACTTCTGCAGAGGCCTTCCAGTTTTGAGAAGCACTCAGAGTTTTCAGTGACATCTCTTGTCCACTTTCAATTCTAAGGGCTATTCTGTGCCTAGGGCTGCCAGCCTAAGAGTCAGGAAACTTGCTGCAAAGCCAAATGCAACCATCTATACCAATTCTCCAGAAGCAAAGTCATCAGAAAGCTGTGCCAATGATTCTAACATAAAGATCTACTCTACTGAAATGGCCGGGGTGCTATCAGAGGCATAATGGCATCAAAACACACTATTCACCGCCTGTAGATCATGTCCGAGAAGCTTTGATGATTGTTCAAAGACCTCATTTCTGTAATCTTCTCCATAGTCTGACCTGAGGCACTTTTCAAAACTCAGCCTATTTCTGCCATAAAGTTCCTCCTGTCTCCTAGCCCTCTGCCTTTATCTAGTCAAACCTCCATAACTTCTCACTTTCTCTACAAAATATCTTTATTCTATCAGGGAAGAGACATCTAGCAAGCCACCTACCAAGTATATAGAGGTTGAAGGCCTATATAATCATGTGGCTTTCATTCCCACTTATCCTTTTCTTGTGCCTTTCACCATACCTGGGATGCTCATATTAAACAAAATTTATTTGTTTTATACTGTGTCTATGCTACATTGTTGGTCTAAGCCGTAAACTCCTAGAGGCGAGGGAACATGAAACATGGAGGGTGGGTTTTCTGTGTGATATGAAATTAAAGACTCAGAAAATATTTTTTTTATGATAAACCAATATATGTAACATTAAGTACATTATTGCTTGTATATTCATTAGAAGGGTAGCTTTATGGCACTATTTATAATATATCTTGACTATATTATTTTCTTCCTGATTTTTCAATATAATGTGCCTGTTCAGGCCTAGATGATGAACTTTTCTCTCTTTTAATCTATTCTCTAATTTGCGATAGACAACCTTATAGCCTGTATCGGTTAGGATAGTTTAATTTATGCTGAGTAACAAATACACCCTTATTTCGGTTCACTGAAGCTTGGGCAGGAGTCTCTGGCTCAAATAACCAGTTTTATGGATGTTCTACCATTTTTTGATGATTCTATTTCAACCTCAGTCTTAGTATGACAGGAGAAAAAGAGAGTTGGAGAATTGAGCACGAATAATTAAACATTTTGTTATTGGGGAAGACTTACGTTCACATTTCATTGGCCAAAACTTGTCACATGGCCACACTTAACTTCAAGTGGGTAGAAAAGCACAATCCTCTTTGAAGAAAACAAGTTATTGGTGAACATTATTATTATTTACAATATAGTATATTCTGATGTCATCACTTGCCCAATATTTGGGATACAGTAATTATACTTTCTATTTTTCAAAAACTTTTCACAACAAAAGTATGATCAATTTTTAATGACAGAGATTTCTTTTCTATCTAGCCTCTGCATTTTATAATATTTGCCCTTTTGATGATTATCATTTTTAGGCCCGTCATATCATTCACTTACTTGATTGATACAGAAGTTAATTTAGACTATTACTATTCTTACTTTACACATGACAACACCTATATTTAGAAAGATTAATGAATTTGGCCAAAGGCTTCCACCAGAAAGGGACAGATTCAAGATTTGGACTCAGGCCTATTGAATGTTTCATTATTAGACAATATAGTTTCTCTAGTTTAAATTTTACCCATCTTCTAAAGTTCAGATCAAGTTTTATCTCTTCCATAAAGCTTCCCAAATATTTGGTTCACAGTGATCAATCTTTTTTCTCTGCTTTTCAAATGTTTGTGTATGTATGTATTTTAATTTTATCTGTGCTAGCATGTTTCCATGAAATTTTATTTAAATTGAACTCAGTCTGATAGTGGTTACTACGTTAACTACACGAATTATGGATCAAGTTCATGCCTCTGGTTTCAACAGTGCTGAGTTACAAGCTTACATCTATTTGCTGATTTCCTTATAGAAGAGCCGTTATTATTTTCTTCAGTAAGATGACCAATTTATCCGTTATTGGCTGCAGCAGGACCAACAGCCACAGACCGCTAGATATGAGCCACTGTGTAGGTGCAAATATTAGGATAAAGATATTAATTATCAGTATACTTCACACCCTAACAGCACTTGAGTTCCAACTGAAATCTCATCATGAACACTGGGAAATGGTACCGCAACACTAAGTTAAGCTGTTTTTGCCTCCCCTATAAGGACTCTCACCTCATCTCCACTTCAGCCGGACTCTCATAGCCACCCCTTGCCTTGTCATCACCACGATTTATCCACTTCTGAAGTCATGAATGTAGGCATTTCACTCCCTGAGCATGACATCCTACCACTCCAGATCTCTTGAGGTTACTCTCCCCATGCTTGTCCATGTAAGTTGAGGTTTCCAGATCTTGGCACATCTCCTTTCCTCCCATTTATCACCACCTTTTTTTGTTCACCTCCTTCCCATTTGATTTGTATTCCATGGTCCACAATTTCTATGTGCATTAATTACTGGATGTCTCAGGAAATTTTAAAGTAACATGTCAACAGTTAAACGCATCATCTTTACTACCATGACCCATTCCTCTCCTATGTTCTAACAAAAGGCATCACCATGCATTCTGTTGTCCTGGCCAGAAACCTAAGTATCATCCTTGAATCTTCCCTCTCCCTCATCTCACACAGCCAGTCATTTACTAAGTCCTGTTGATTGTGCATCCAACATATCTTTCAAATCCATCAGTTCCTTCCTGCTTCTACCCTGGCTGAGCCCTATATCAGAGCTTACATGGCTTGCTGTAATAGCTTTCTAAGTGATTTCCCTATTTTCAGTCTTGTCTCCCTCCAGGCAATTCTCCAGACTGCAGGAAGATTGACCTTTCAAAAATACAAATCTGATCATGTTAAATTCCTATGCAAAACCCTACATGACTTCCCATTGCCCTTCAGATAAATCTGAAATTCTTTAGTATGGCTTGCTAGCTCCTCATAGGCCTTGTACAGCTTACTTTCTAGGCTAATGTCCTTCCACTCTACACCACCCACTTAATTTCTAGGATTTAGCCCTATTGAATGTTCAGTCTTTTGAAATTGCCAAGACTTTTTTTTTTTTTAAACAATCCCAGGGTCATTGAACAGTTGTTTCCAACAATGAGAATACTTTCTTCTCCCCTGCCGCCCCGTCCTTTATAGCTTCATGATGCTATTTATTTCTCCTTCTTAAGACACTAGAATAGATTTGTTTCCTCCTCTCTAGATTCTTAAGTCTGATTTAGATGTCTGTCTAATGTTTTTAATGCACCTTGAATCTCCCCAGGGATTTCACATTATATTTGCTGGTTTGTCTAATCACCCTTACCCAGTTCATCCTTGAAATAGTACCAGTCAATTCTCCACACATCTATTCCAAACTTTTTTCCATTAACCATCTTCATTTATTTTTGTATTTCTAGACAAAATTTCTTGTGCTGCCTCCAAACCCATATTCTGAAATAATGTTTAAAATGTGCTTTAAATATGTTAGATCCCATAGGAAATATATAAATTTAGAAAGTACATATAAAGCACATCTTTGAAGTATACTCCCCTGCAAAACTATTTGAATGACAGAATCACAAAATAAGGTACAGTTCTCCGTTTCTCCAGTTACAGGCATGCATTTACGCTTCAGAATTGCAAGTGCTGTTAAGGTGCAAAACAGGGATTTTGATAAGAAGGTGTTAATGGGATATTTTTACACTAAGTTCTAAAGTCACCTAGAAGGACGAAGTTTTGAGTTTCTCTCTTACTGTCAGTGACATCCGTTTCAATTTTGCTTAGCTTACAAATTGAAACAAAAAGGAAAGTTTTTTTTTTTTTTTTTTTTTTTATCCTAATGGCTCACATTGCAAAGTTTGGAATATGAAAAATCAAGCTGTGTTCTCTCTGGTTCAGTATCACCTCAAGTAATAAAGTTTCTGCAATTAGCACTTTACCGACAATTCGGTTGATGATGCATGAAGCAGAGTGGAAGCCAGCTCATTCTTCCATAGCTGTAAGATCACAGCAGAGCTAAGGGAAGTGTAAATTTTGAGAGAAAAGCCAGCGGATATGTCTTGAAGACACCCAGGGAGCTAATCTGCTGAATAAGAAGGTGACATTTTTTACATAGTTAACTTCTCTGAGTATATCCAAAGCATAACTGCAACTCGTGGTTATCAGCATTTTATTCAGCAAATGGAGCTTGAATCTTTTGGGTTCTAATAACTGTGCAATCTTTTACAATATATATTTTATTACTTATAACTTGTATATGGGTTTGTAATTGTTTCCAAATTAACCTGGATCAATTTAACTAAAATTTAAATCTTTCCAAAAGTCTGCATTACTCCTATGAAACTGGACAATTACAAAACATTGTTTTTTCCCACTCCTTCATAGAGACAAAATAACTCTGTGTTTACAAAACCAATGTGACAGAATATATCCTTGAATGAAAACTAAAAAGCCTGTTAAAAAATATTTGGAAATGGACTATTTTTACTCATGCTCTACTGACTTAATTTTAATCCACCTACATCATCATAAGAGCTTGGTGTAGAATTCACTGGGAAATAAAGTTTATTCTCACTCCAGATTAGTTGTCTTTTGTCTATCTGTCCATAGTACTTAATTATAATATTTACCTCACTGATGTACACGTAGTCCTAGAATTTCATTTGACTGTCAAGTTGTCCTCTATTTATTATATGATGCCAGCAAAACTGACTTTTATACTCCAGAGAGGACCTTTGAACAGTAGTGGAGCTGTGATGAATTTGAGATATCACATGGAGTGCTGCCTGCCAGCCCACAGCTCAATTGGCTGTTTTTGAGATTCATTTATGTTAAGGTGCAAAGATTCACTGTTGCATAGTATTCCAGGGAACATATATAACTTCAATCCACTTTTTTTTTTTTTTCACTTCCTACAAAATTAAGAATAATACACCTACTAGAAAAAAAAAAAAAAATCCCCCAAATTAGGGAACTTACTGCAGCACAGAGGAAACTGGAGTAACAAGAAGGCCACTTTAAGTTGGTTTGACAAGTCTTTAGCACTTTACTATTCAAAGATCTTTCCAACACAAGTGCTGATATGTTCCCTCCCCCTTAGCTGAAGAAATAAATTAGGCTCAGAAAACTGTGAAAAATATTTTAAAATTGACTATTTTTACTAATGGTTTACAAACCTATCTTTAATTTACTTACATTTTTGTAAGAGCTCTGTGTAATTCACTACAAAATATTCACTCCAAGAATTCACTCACTTCTCTCTGTTTAGTCACTTTTAATGTCTATTCAAAAACCAAAACTCATTGTCTTCAAGTCAGAATAGTAACCCTGTGGACATGGTACAACTATCCCATAGGGTTTCCAAAGAGCGACTGGTGAATTTGAACTGCTGACCTTGTGGTTAGCAGCCAAAGGCTTAACCACCTCACTACCAAGGTCTATTCCAAACAGGCTGCTAAATTAGTTATCAACGCTAGGCCCTACAGGCCAACATATCTCATAGCCGGTAAATACTTACATGTGAAGCTTTATTTTCTGTAAAATAAATGTGTGTACTTCTTTATCAATTTTTGAAAGTTCAAACTGCAAATAAATTCTTTTGACTTAGAAGGAGCTTTTCTGATCACTAGCAAATATTTCATGTGGATCTCTCAGAAGAAATTATAAACAGAAGCTCAATTTTGATAAAATTTTCCAACATTTAGGTTTAGAGATTTTTTTTTAACTTTTTTTTTATACAGGCATGACATGCTTTAATAGAAGACAGTTTCTGCAAAAACTTTAATATATGCAAGGGAAGTTCTTCATATGCAGATAGAACATTCTGCATAATACTAAAGCAAGAGTTTGGAGAAAGAAAGATTTTCTATCTATCGTCCCTTAAGGTATGGCAAGTATTCTTATAATACCTTTATATTCTAAGTCAATTAAAATATTACTTTATAGTAGTGTTGTGTATATAATCTGGGTTATTCAACTTTTTGCAATATTCAATTACATTATGGAGGCTGGGTTATGTACAGATCTTTCTAATGATTATATGTAAAGCACTTGAAGCCTCTATTATTTTATAATAGGCAATACCTCAATGAATAATGAAATAGACTCATCCTTCTTATGTGACTATAAAGGTCAGATCACACCACCTGAATATTTTCATCCTCTGTGAATATTTCCATTTAAGAATTTATTTAAAAGAATTTTTAAATCTTCTCATTATGTCTTATCAGCATGATATCATACTCTACTTTTTGACTTCTCTATTTGATATGGGATAAAATTGTATCATATGGCCAAGGCACATTTACTTAAAGTCTTCGATTTAGAAGCTTTCCACAATCAAATTGAGTCAATCTATGCTTTAAAAGTCCCCCACAAAAAGAATCCTACATAAATTACTGTGTGTTTAAAGGTTTCTGATTTTAATCTAATAATTGAAATAGCAAAACTACTTTTTAATTCAGGCATTTGGGCATCACTAACAGGTGTTTTCATCAGATTTAAGAACCCTGCAGCAAGATTTATTAGTGTCAAAATGCTAAAATCCTAAATTTAGTGCCAGAATCCCTTTCAAATGGCATTTATATTTTGATATCTTAACCTAGTTTGAATCCCCGAGCATCTTGTCTATTTTTGTTTGCAGATTTTGCTGATTTTTTTTTAACATTTCAAAGGCTCTTTAAAGTCACATATTTACTATGAGAAAGCAGGTGCCTTTTTAGAGTGTAGACGCTTAAGTGACACATAAAATTAATTTCCTCAAGTTGGGAGAAGTTTTTTAAACTCTAATTTGAAAACTCTAATCTGGCATTCTAGAAACTCTATATCAGCATTCAGATATAATAAAAATGGAGACATAACAGCATAATAAATTCAATTTGATCTGGCACAGCACAGAAGCAGGGGATTTTTGCATAATCAACTAGATAGTTTTTAGAGTCAAACACAAAGAGAAAGCGTGCCTGTGCTTTGGGGAACCCATTGTTTCAAAAAATGGGTATTGCCTTGAAGATGCTACCTTCGCTCATCTCTTCTGTCTCATTTCCTGCTATCACCAATTCTGTACAATGTGCCCTGTGCTCTGAACAGTCAGAGGTACCTGACATATAACAGAGGAACTCAATATATGTTTTCATTAAAAAAAAAAAAAAGTGTACTAAATACATGAATAAATGTAAAATTGAGACTGTTTCAGAAAGCAGAATGTGTTTTTTTTTTCCATATGCCTAACATTTGTGGATTTCTAACTTTTATATTATTAGAATGCAATAAAATACATTGAACAATAAAATTATACTGTACATAATTGAATCTTTGGTGATTCAGAAGGCACTTTAAGCTATTACAGTTTCTCAGAGTCAACATTAAATACTTTATTTTTTTTATTGTACTGGTAAAATATGGAAATATCAGTAGAGATTTCCAGTAGATACACTATGTTATGAAGCCGTTTTACTATATCTTTTCTTAACATTAGATCATCAGAATACAGATAGACTTCTGTCAATATATATGTATATACTAGATATCACTAGCTAAATAGATTTCAATTTAATGTTTCCAGAAATAAACTGATCAACTTTCCCTTAAATCTCTTTATTCTCCTTCATTTTGATACCAGTTTATAATTCCAAATACCTCGTCTTCCAACTTCAAAATACTAGTGTCATCCTGATCTACTTTTCTTCTCTCATTCTCTGTATACAAATTGTCATAAAAACCTATGCCCACTACCTTTTCAAGAAACTTGTGTCTGTCTCTTAGATTGGATTACCCACTGTCTCTCATTATACCCCACTTTAACTAGTAATAGTAATCGTTGTCATTTTTGCATGCCGATTATTTCCACACCTTATATTGTTATTAGGTGCCGTCGAGTTGATTCACACTCGTAGCAACTGTATGTAAAACAGAACAAAACACTGCCCAGTCCTGCACCATCCTCACAATCATTGCTATGTTTGAGCCCATTATTGAAACCACTGTGACAATCAATCAATCTCCTTGAGGGACATCATCTTTTTTGTTGGTAACAGAATTGTTTTTTGGTTTTTTTTTTTTTTTTTTTGTTAATATGGGTATGTTGTTGTTAGGTGCCCTCAAGTCAATTCTGACTCATAGAGACCTTATGTGTAACAGAATGAAACACAGTCATTGCTGTGTTTAAGCTCCTTGTGGCAGTCACTGTGTTAATCTATCTCACTGAAGCTCTTCCTCTTTTTCACTGTCTGCTTTTCCAAGGATGATATCCTTCTCCAGGGACTTGTCCGTTCTGATAACATGTCCAAAGTACATGAGATGAAGTCTCACCATCATCTTTTTTAAGGAGCATTCTGGCTGTACTTCTTCCAAGTATGATTTGTTCATTCTTCTGGCAGTCCATGGTATATTCAATATTCTTCACCACTACCATAATTCAAAAGCATCAATTCTTCTTCGGTCTTTCTTATTCGTTGTCCAGCTTTCACATGCATATGAGGCAATTGAAAATACCCTGGCTTGAATCACGTGCATCTTAGTACTCAAAGAGACATCTTTGCTTTTTAACACTGGAAAGGAGCCTTTTGCAGCAGATTTGCCCAATGCAACACATCGTTTGATTTCTTGACTTCTGATTCCATGGGCATTGACAGTGGATCCAAGTAAAATGAAATCCTTGAGAACTTCAAAATTTTGTCCCTTTCTCATGACATTGCTTATTTATCCAGTTGTAAGGATTTTTGTTTTCTTTATGTTGAGGTATAATACATACTGAAGGCTGTAGTCTTTGATCTTCATCAGTGAGTGCTTCCAGTCCTTTTCACTTTTACCAAGCAAGCTTGTGTCATCTGCATATGGCAGGTTGCTAATGAGACTTCCTCCAGGCCTGATGCCTTGTTCTTCTCATAGTCTGGTTTCTAGGATTATTTGCTCAGCATGCAGATTGAGTAAGTATGGTAAAATGATACACTCCTGATGCATACCTTTTCTGATTTTAAACCTTTCAGTATCCCCTTGCTCTGTTCGAAAAACTGCCTTTTGGTCTACGTACAGTTTCCTCATGAACACAACTAAATTTCCTGAAATTCCCATTCTTCACAATATTATCCATAATTTGTTATGTTGTACACAGTCGAATGCCTTTACATAGTCAATAACACCCAGGTAAACATCTTTCTGGTATTCTCCGCTTTCAGCCAAGATCTATCAGACATCAGCAATGATATCCCTTGTTCCAAGTCCTCTTATGACTCTGGCTTGAATTTCTGGCAGTTCCCTGTCAATGTACTTCTGCAACCATTTTTGAATTATCTTCAGCAAAATTTTACTTGGGTGTGATATTAGTGATATTGTTTGATAATTTTCACATTCTGTTGGATCACCTTTCTTTGGAATGGGAACAAATACGGATTTCTTCCAAATGGTTTGCCAAGCAGGTGTCTTCCAAATTTATTGCCATAGATGAGCAAGAGCTTCCAGGGTTGCATTTTGTTGTTGAATGTCTCAATTGGTATTCCATCAATTCATGGAAACTTGTTTTTTGCCAATGCCTTCAGTGTAGCTTGGAAGTCTTCCTTCAGTGCCGTCGGTTCTTGATCATATGTTCCCTCCAGAAATAGTTGAATGTACAGTGACTCTGTGTGTTCCTTCCATCTTCTTCTGATGCTTCCTTTGCCGTTCAGTATTTTCCCCGTAGAATCCTTCTATTGCAACTCGAAGCTTGAATTTTTTCTTCAATTCTTTCGGCTTCAGAAATGTCAAGTGTGCTCTTCCCTTTTGGTTTTCTAACTCCATGTCTTTGTACTTTTCATTATAATTATTTGGTCTTCTCGAGCCGCCCTTTGAAATCTTCTGTTCAGCTCTTCTACTTCGTTTCTTCCTTTCCCTTTAGCTACTCTATGTTGAAGAGCAAGTTTCAGAGTCTCTTCTGGCATTCATTTTGGTCTTTTCTTTCTTTCCTGCTATTTAATGACTTTATTCTTTCTTTATGTATGATGTTGTTGATGTTATTCCACAATGTGCCTGGTTTTCTTCATTAGTGTTCAATGCGTCAAATCTATTCTTGAGATGGTCTTTAAATTTAAGTGGGGTATACTGAAGGTCATACGTTGGCTCTTGTGGACTTGTTTTAATTTTCTTCAGTTTCAACTCGAACTTGCATATGAGAAATTGATGGTCTGTTCTGCAGTGGATGCCTACCCTTTTTCTGACAGATTATTATGAGCTTCTCCTTTGTCTCTTTCCACAGATGTAGTTGATTTGATTCCTGTGTGTTCCATCAGAAAAGTTCACATGTATAGCCACCATTTATGCTGTTGCAAAAAAGGTATTTGCAATGAATAAATTGTTGGTATTGCAAAATTCTGTCATGTGATCTCCTTTGCCATTTCTATCACTAAAGCCAAATTTTCCAACTACCAATCCCTTCTTCATTTCTAACCTTGGTAATCCAATCACCAGTAACTATCAGTGCATCTTTATTGCATGTTTGAACAATTTCAGACTGCAAAAGTTGGTAAAAATCTTCATCTTCTTCATTTTTGGCATTAGTGGTTGGTGCGTAAATTTGAATAATAGTCGTATTAACTGGTCTTCCTTGTAGAGGTGTGGATATTCTACCACTGACAGCATTGTACTTCAGGATAGATCTTGAAATGTTCTTTTTGACAATGAACTGGATGACATTTCTCTTTAATTTTTCATTCTCAGCATAGTAGACCATATGATTGTCAATTCCAAATGGCCAATGCCAGTCCATCACAGCTCACTAATGCCTAGGATATCGATCTTTATGTGTTCCATTTCATTTTTTGACAACTTTCAATTTTCCTAGATTCATACTTCATACATTTCACATTCTGATTATTAATGTATGTTTACAGTTGTTTCTTCTGATTCTAAGTTGTGCCACATCAGCAGATGAAGGTCGTGAAAGCTTTACTCCATCCAAGTCTTTAAGATCAACTGTTCTTTGAGGAGAATCTTCCCCAATCGTATTTTGAGTGCCTTCCAACCTGAGGGGCTCATCTTCCAGCACTATACCAGACAATGTTCTGCTGCTATTCATGAAGTTTTCACTGGCTGATTTTTTGAGAAGTAGATCGCCAGTTCCTGGTCTTAGTCTAGAAGCTTCACTGAAACTGTGGGTGACACTGCTGGTATTTGAAATACTGGTGGCATAGCTTCCAGCATCACTGCAACACATAAGCCACCACAGTACAACAAATTGACAGACAACTGCTGGAGACCTTATGTTAAACCCTGAATATTCATTACTGTACTTATAGCTTTAAAGCAACCCTAATTTTATTCTTATTTGAGAGATGAGTCTAACAAGGTTTAGATAAATTTGGTAACTTGCCTGTTTTCAGAGAGCTGGACATTGATAGAGTCAGAATTGAAACCTGCTATTAACTTCTACTCTCTACTGGAACAACAGCCAAACTGTTACCTTTGCATTCAGGATAAAATCCTGAACTTTACATTGGTACACAAGCCCTTTAATAAAATCTTCCTTTCTCATATCAACTCCCACTCTATACTTCATGTATCTGATACACCTTTGACAATGAAGCTTCTCTCCAAATCTAGAAAATGTCACAACTTACAGAGTGTCGTGTTATTGTGCAGGATCTTCTGCACACTTCCATTTGTCAAAATTCTATTCATGTCTCAACACTCAGTTGAAATCTTAATTCCGTCATAACTTTCCAGAGTTTAGGGGGCATAAATTAATTGCTTATTAGAGGGTTTGCATAGAGTGGAGCCAGACTTCTTGGGTTTGAAACTTGACTGAAATATTGATCAGTTGCTTGACCTTGGGAAAGTTACAGAACTTCCCTATATATTAATTTCCTCATCTGTAAAATGGGAGTAATTATAGCATCTACCTCATAGGGTTTTTATGATCATTAAATCAGTTAATACATTTAAAGTACTTAGAACGGTGCCTGGCACATTATAAACAGTGTATAAAGTTTTGTTCTTACCATTTATTTATTTCCACATCTCATTCTTGAAGTAATTTGAAGAAACTTACAAAATTTACAGGTGGTATAACAAGAAAAATGTTTAAAAAAAAGAGTGTGGATAGATTAATGAGTTAAATAGAAATTATAAACAAGTTAAAAGAAAATGTAGACTGAATATTTACTTTTTAATATTGACTCTTTTAGCTCCTGGTTCCCTCTCTCTTTGATACAGCCCTGCTTTTACTCTTGGTGATTTCCGTATTTCATGTAGATGATCCGTTCAAAGCACTAAATTCTCTGATTCTTGAATTCCATCTTCTAATGATCTTGTCTTCCACCTACCTTAGACACTTGGTCACTTGTCAACACCTCTCTTATTTCTGTTACATACGTCCCTCTCTCTGACCATGACCATTTATTTTTCTTACTTTCTCTAGTTTCAAACACCAAATATTCTTTGATTCCTCTGAGATTTCCAATCAATTAATCCAATCAAATTTTCACTGTCCCTCACCTGCTTGGTATTCTCATTCCCCTCCTAATCCAGTTTAAATTCTGTGGTCAATCCTTATAATCACTTGGAAATATATTCCCTTAATTGGCTGCCTGCCCTTTCATTACTTTTGCTTGTTTAGCAAGGTCACAACTTGGGTACATCTAGATTTCTACTCTATGCCTGCAACTCTGCAGCTAAACATAGAATGAGAAAAATGCACAACCATCCTTACAGTTCTTACTTTAAATTAAAATCCACAACCTCATGAGACGTCTTAATGCTACTCAGGCAATCATACGATTTCCCATTCCATTAATTCCACCACTCTCAGATATCATTTTCTCACCTTCTCCTCCTTCTTTATACTTACAGCACCTCCTCCCTAGTCCTTACTCTCAGCTGATGACTGTACATCCAATTTCGTGAAGAAAATTGAAACAATAAAAAGAAAACATCACTGGTTCTCACCACCATATCTGCCCATCTACCACACTTGAACCCACACTCTCTGCTGTTCATCCTGTTGCCAGAGATGAACTATCTGTTCTATCTAAAGCCAATTTCTCCACATGTGCACTAGCTTCCAGCCTCTCTTATTTAACCAAAACATTTTCCAGCAATTCCCGTCTCTCCTACAATTCCTTTCTTTTTTTTTTTTTTTTTTCTCTCTCTCTCTACTGGGAAACATTCTCATCAGCATACAAACAAATTACTCATTTTCCTCAGATTCTGACCACTTTTTTTCTCCTCTTCCATCTGCACTAGTCTGGTCTGTGTTCCATTACCTTTTCCTGGATTGCTGCAATGATATTCTAACTGGTTTTTCTGCATCCACCCCACTTTCTCCTTGCTAGACGCACACACACACTTTCTCTATTCCCAGCATAGTATTTAGAAAAAATCTTTTTAAATAGAAGGTAGGTTCTGTTCCTCCTCTTCTCAAAATTCTCATGGAGTCCCCATTTAATGCAAAGTGAAACTTCAACTTCTCATGTTTACCTAATCCTCCCCTCTCACAACCTCTCTGTCCTTCTCTCCTACTTCTCTTCTCATTGATCACTCTGCTCTTCCTTCTACATACCTGTCAACCTCCTGCATTAGGGCTTTTGTCACTGCTGTGCCCATAGCTGAAGTGATCTTCCACTGTGTCTTAGTTACCTAGCACTACTATAACAGAAATACCACAAGTGAATGGCTTTAACAAAGAGAAATTTATTCTCTTACAGTCTAGTACGCTAGAAGTCTGAAATTACGGTGCCAGCTCTAGAAGATTTTCTCTCTGTCGGCTCTGGGGGAAGGTCCTTGTCATCAATCTTCCCTATTCAAGAAGCTTCTCAGCACAGGGACTCCAGGTCCAAAGGACATGCTATGCTCCCGGTGCTCCTTTCTTGGTGGTATGTGGTCCCCGTGTTTCTCTGCTCACTTCTTTCTTTTGTATCTCAAAAGAGACTGGCTTAAGACACAACCTAATCTTGTAGATTGATTCCTGCCTCATCAACGTAACTGCTGCTAATCCCATCTCATTAACGTCATAGAGATAGGATTTACAACACGTAAGAAAATCATATCAGATGACAAAATGGTGGACAATCACACAATACTGGGAATCACGGCCTAGCCAAGTTGACAGATATTTGGGGGGTACACAATTCAATCCATGACACACTGGCTGGTTACCCTCACCTCATTCGAATCCTTGCTCAGTGTCATTTTTTTTAAATGAAGCCTTCCTAGTTCATCTTATTTAAAATTGTAATGCACACTCCCTTCCCTACAATTCTGCACCCTCTTACTCTCCTCTGCTTTTTATTTTTACTTAGAATTTATACCTTTATAACATAATGTGTAATTTAGTTTTTACCACTTCTATTTTTTATTACCTGCCTCCAGAAATAAATTTTAAGCTCCAGGAAGGCAAGGGTCTTTGACTCTTCAGTTCACTGATGTATCACGGCAAAAAAACCTATAACACTATTAACCAGATAGTTGTCATCAATTAACATTTGTCAATTGAATAAATGCATTTGTGCCAAAGGTGTATGCATAAGGATGTCTGGTGTACCCTTGTTTTAATAGAAAAAAAAATGAATAACTGGAAAATATCAATAGTGAAATGGTTAAAGGAGACTTTATTTATTATGTAGACATTATTCATTTATTAAAAACATTGACAGGCAAAAATTTTCAGAAATACAAGTGAATTAAAACAACAGAGTCCCATTAACACACTAAAATTTACACACACACACACACACATACAGATACCAAAGTGATTGTAGCAGCAGAAACAGGAGGGAGAGAAGGTTTGATAAAGTAAATAGAGGACAGTGAATGTACTTTTTAATTTATTTAAAATCGTTTACATCCTTGAAATGACAACTTATTCATCTATAGTGTTGTTGTTTTTTTTTTTTTTTAATGAGAAAAGTAGGGCAGAGAAAAAAAACTAAGGTAAGAAAAGCAAGATGAATTCAAGAGTAATAGCAATGCCCCCAAAATGCATAGAAAATTAAATGTGGGTCATAAATTTGACTCTGACCTTTTATGCTGACAATGTCCGGTATCAACCTGATTAAAAACAAACTAATACTCAGGAGATACACGGCATTCCTGGGATCATTACTGGAAGAAAAACATCTATTTCTGAATTTCTACTGATGTGTGAATAGTAACTTTAATACTATCCTTATGGCAAAGTCAATAAATTTCAGAGAGCTGTTTCTTTTTAAATGTCTCATGTAGACTGCCAAACTGCATTTTGGTAAAATCAATCCTATAGGTCTTGAAGGTTTATAAGTGGAAGCTGCCAATTAGCCACAAAACAATTTGGTCAAGAAGCATGAGTCCGCTACAGCCTTGTTTATTCCAAATTCCATACTTAGAGTGTCCCATATCATGGTTCATTATTTTGTATTCTGCAAATATAGGTTCCTTGGTCAAAATGGTGGCACAGAGGTTAAGCTGTTAGCTACTAACCGAAAGGACAGTGGTTCGAATACACCAGCCGCTCTACATGAGAAAGATGTGGCAGTCATCTGCTTCCATAAAGATTACAGCCTTAGAAATCCTATGAGGCACTTCTACTCTGTCCTGTAGGGTCACTAGGACTCAGAATCAATTGGACAGCAATGGGTTTTTTTAATCAAATATCATAACAAGTTCAATGTGTTTCTTGACCGCTGGGATTTCTGAAGTCTTTGATAGGCAAATATACATTGTAAACCTTTAAGATTGAAATAGAAAATCTCATGATTGTCAAACAAATTTATGTCTGGGACCCTGTATTTGAAAGAGCATCTCGCAAGACTTTGGTTCCACAGAGCACACTTTGGCAAGCTATGTGAACAGGTAGCCCCTCCTTTTAAGTCTCTACAAACTGGGTTTTGTTGTTGCTGTTCTTTGTTTTCTTTCAATGAGGCTGTTGACTGATAGGACTTCTCTTGATTCCATATATGATTTCTAGCTCTATTGTTATATTTACTATTTTTGCTGAATTGGTCTTTCATTTGCCAGTTTCTCTACCACCTTGAGTAATTTTTCAAGAACAGTTTTTGTTTCGCTGGTGTCTAACATTGTCAAATACCTGGTGGTCAAACAGTTAACATTCGTGGCTCCTCACCAAATGGTTAGAAGTTCAAGTCCACCCAGAGGTGCCTCAGAAGAAAGGCCTGGAGATTTACTTCCCAAAAATCAGCCATTGAAAACCCTATGGAGCACAGTTCTACTCTGGCACACATAGGGTCTCCATGAATCAGAATTGACTCAACTGTAACTGGTTTAATATTGTCAATGCCTAGTATAGTGTTTATTGAATATTTGTTGGGGGGAAACACTAAAAAAGTTCACAGATAGCCAAAAATTCATTAACTGTTACTGAGAGTTCCAAGATGTTTTCTATAATACAAGGCTATATATATACTTAAATAACTTTTTTTTTCTGGAATTATACCAACCCATTGTTTCAATGATCATGCTGATAAAAAACTCTGATTAGTAGTTCTAGACGTCTTTAATGATAGTTGGAAAACAAATTGTTGTCATTGTTGTGTGTGCCTTCAAGTTGATTCTGACTCAGTGACTCTATAGGACAGAGTACAACTGACCCATAGGGTTTTCTTGGCTGTAATCTTTACAGGAGCAGATCGCCAGGTCTTTCTCCTGCAGAGCCACTAGGTGGTTTCAAACCGCCAACCTTTTGGTTAGCAGCCAAGTGCTTAACCATTGCGCCACAAGGTCTCCTTGGAAAACAAATTAATAGATACAATTTATTTAATTGGCAAAAGTCTTTTAAAACCTGAGGTCTGAGACAGAGAAAATAAAACTATATCTTGGTGGGCAAAAAATCAAAAAAGTAGTTTAACTTTTTATTTTATAAAGGAGAAAAGTAAGCCTTATGGGCTGAAGCTATTTGCCCGAGAACAAACGTGTCCTTAGGAAAAAGTAGATATTAAAACTCACCCTTCTTGACTTCAATATACCAGGGATATTCTCCCGCCCTTTTCTAGTCCTCCTTCTTTGAAGATTTCCTTGTAATTCTTTTCTTTCCCCTTTGTCGTATCCTTTATCTTTCATTTACACAGCATGTAGCGTTTTCTGCATGTATCAAGGACTATTGCCATCTCAGGCCCAGGTGAGCTAGCAGTTGGGGAAGCCCCACCTCCCCTTATTTATTGATGGGAAGGGCTGCTTATGACAGAGCTGATTCACTGAGATGGGTGACTGGCTGGAAACTGGTAGGAGGACTTTGCAACAGCTCGGGGGCCAAATGGAGTCCACAGTCCATATGTCTGGCTCCTCTGTCATCAACAGATGACGAGTTTGCACACTCCCAGGTGTAATGTCACTGGGACCTTATTTGCAAACGTATAAATGAATGACATTCAATTATGTTCATAGGCAGTGTTGTCAAAACCACCAAGGAAACAATTTACTGCTTTTGCACAGTATATGATTCAGAGTGCATTAGCAGGTTTTCATTGCTTGGTTGTTCAATATGCTTCTGAAGAAGTTCTTTTGCAGCCTGCTGTATAATCATGATATGTGCACTTATATGAAATATATAGATATGATGAATTAGAGGTTTATTAGAGAACTGGCTCAGGTAAAAAATTATATATAATAAAATCATATGATTATTTTGTAGTTAGTGGTCAAATAATTGAAGAAAGGCAAGGTTTCTACAACTAGTGAAATTATCTGCTAACACCAATTTATATTAGTGGAAAATTGATGAAATATTTTAAAATTTTGTCTCCAAGAGATTCTATTCTTACTAAATGGTATCGGAATTTTCCATGATGGAAAGGGAAGATCTCTGGTTTAGATAAAATATGTGTATCGAACCAGCAATATTGCTTTAACTTTACAAGAAGCATCTTAATACCCTTATAATGTTCTTGGAACAAATGCCTTAGAAGCTAAAAGGGCTCATTCGTAGGTTTCGTTATTGAAACTGTTTCTAGTGCTAATAGGAAACATCCATGAAATTGAATCAGGAATCACTTATCACCAATAACAATAATAATAACGGTCCTTTACATTGACATTGTGTTTTGTAGTGCACTTAAACATGAATTACGTCCTTCAATTTGCATATATCAAATGAAATACAGAGGAGCAGCTTCAGAGGCAGCATCATATCATTATCATCAATTTTTATCATTCCCACTTCACAGATTACAAAACTGAGATTCACAAAAGTTAAATGACTTATCTAAGGTCATAAATCCAAATACTATTAGACTCAAAAGTAGATGTGGAGTGAGTCTTTTGAATCTTAGGGCAGATTCTCATTTACTATCCTGCTTCACCTGTCAAGAGTTAAAAGGTCTATTTTGTAACTGTAACTGCTCTGAGTGTCAGAAAAGGGAATCCATCAAGAGAGCAAGTGGAGGTAGCCCAGTTGTAGCAATCTTGAATCCTGAAAAAATGGATAGTATTTAGACGACAGAAGAAAACTGAAATGAATTCTGAGCAAAGTAGCAGCATGGAACGTGACTGGAGAATTAAGATTTATTCACTGATTTCATAAATATTACCCGCTGTTGTTGTTGTTGTTAGGTGTCCTCAGGTTGGCACCTAACACATGAAAACCTCACGTACAATAGAATGAAACACTGCTCGGTCCTGCGCCATTCTCACAACTGTTGCCATGTTTGAGCTCATTGTTGCAGCCACTGTGTCAATTCATCTCACTGAGGGTTTTCCTCTTTTTCACAGACCCTCTACTTTACCAAGCATGATATTCTTCTCCAGGGCCTAGTCCTTCTTGATAACATGTCCGAAGGATGTGAGGCGAAGTCTCATCATCCTTGCTTCTAAGGAATACTTTGCCTGTACTTCTTCCAAAACAGATTTGTGTGTTCTTCTGGCAGTCTGTAGTATATTCTGTATTCTTTGCCAACACCATAATTCAAAGGCATCAATTACTCACTAATAGCTACCAAATACTATTCTAAGTACTGTGATTCATGTTTGAGTAAAACAGAAAAGATACTCAATCTCATGGAGTGGCATTGTAGGTAGAGTAAGACAGACTATAAACAAACAAGCAAATTTTAAAAATTAAGTGTTGATGTCTATAAAGAAACAAAATAGAGTAGATGGATAAAGGGTAGTAGAGGGAAGGAATATCTTAGACCAAATGGTCAGAGAAGGCTCTTTGGAGATGACCTCTGAGCTGACACCTGAATGACAGGGAATATTCAACCATGCAAATGTCTGGAAAGCATTTTCCACTAGGAGATAAAAACCAGCAGGCAGGCTAGGGTCAGATGGGAGAATCTTGTAGGCCTTGGTTAAAAATATTTGTTTTCTCTAATTATAGTAAAGAGCCATTGAGATGTTCTGATTTACTTTTGAGAAGATCATTCTTCCTCTTTTTTCACAATAATTCCAGACAGTGTCATGAGTGGGAGCAAGGAGAGCAGTTAGGCTGTTACCCATCATTCCAAATGAGAGATACTTGTGCTATGATGGAGTAACGAGTACTATTCTGAGTGATCAGGTGTGTATTGAAGGCAGAACTGACAGGATTTTTGTGTGGTTTGGATGAAGTAGGACAGGTTTTTTGGGGAAAGAAGAGGTGAAGTAAATGATCAAAGCTGTCTCCTAAATTTTTAAGTTGAGTATCTGAACAAATGAGATGAAGAAGACAATGAAAGTGTTATATATAGTCAAGTATATAATATAGAAGAGGAGCCCTGGTGGTGCAAGAGATAAGCACTCTGCTACTGATAGGTTGGCGGTTTGAATCCAGCCGGCAGATCCACGGGAGAAAGACCTGGGGATGACTGTAAGTTGAAAATCGACTTGATGGCACCTATCAACATAAAAACAACCTAATATAGAAAGGCTGGATGCTGCTCATGGCTAATGAAAAGGCATGTATGTTTATGAAAGTCGGAAATAACAACTGGCTCCATTCAGTGTTTTGTGCTTAATGCAATTGGTTTGTCTTACATTTGACCACAATGAGGCATGGAGTAGAACTATGTGGAGGAGATCTGCAACCTAGCTACACCTTCTATAGCAACACTCTAAACTCTTTGCTTCTCATTTTTATTGTCTGCAAAATCACGGGTTGGGTCACTTTAATAATGTTACATTTATTTTAGGTTCTGGACTGCTTTAAAAAATCTAATGATTACTAGACGTTCCCCAGAAAAATAAATGTAAATATATTCAACATTTCTGTACAATACATTGAATTAAGGACCTCTTGACTACTAAATGGAACCCTGGTGACGCAGTGGTTAAGAGCTTCGCTGTGAGCCAAAAAATCGGCAGTTTGAGTCTATCAGCCGCTCCTTGGAAACCCTATGAGGCAGCTCCACTATATCCTATAGGATCCCTATGAGTTGGAATCAACTCAATGGCAATGGGTTTGATTTGGTTTTGAGGTTTTTTGGCTACTGAATGTTATCAAAATTCTTCTAGTTTGAAACTTGTATTTTTCGGAATCGTTTAGATAACACTATAATATCAAAATAAGCCCCAAATCCCGGTAGTCTAACAAAAAAATATAAACTCAAATTTTTCCCAAGGGTAAAGATCTCTAAGACACACAGTTACATAAAAAAAGCAAAATACAAAATTGTGTGGATAGTGTACTATTTATGTAAGAAAGAGGGAAAATAAGAATTTATTTGCATTTGCATAGAAAAATCTCTGGAAGAAAAAAACTTAAGAAACTGGTAGAAATGATGACCTGGTGATGGGCATCATGGATGGAAAAAGATGAGAGGAGGGGTGGGAGCAAGATTTTCTACTGTATATCTTTTACATTATTTTGATTTTTTTAACTATATAAATATATTACCAACTCAAACTATTAAAAAAATGATAAAAGGATGGGGAAAAAAAACCATGTTCTCGACCTGTGTCTGATCCTATTTATCCTCAGTATTGCAGGGTACCAAAACATCAGTGGCTAGTTCCAGAACTCCCCCTGTTAAAAAATGACAGCATCCGATGAAGTAGGATGTTCATGCATCACCAAACAACTCGAGCGTGGCTTCATTACAGTGTAACATGCATCATGTCATATGTTATTGCTTACTTAACAGACATCAATCCATCACATGGATTAACCAAGATAAAGTAGCTAAATATTGCCTGAGATTTCCTGTCTACAGACAAGGTTTCCATTTGTCAGGATGAGAGGAAATCAACTGGTGGATTTTCTGCGTATACAATTGTAATGCTAACATATAAACCTATAGATTTCTTTTTGGCCATAGATTGATATGGCTTTAATGTTTCAAAACTACTTACCTGGGTGAACAATGTTTTCTATAGGAAAACATTTTCTCTTGATAATTTAATCACATACATTATACCAACATGAAATGTATGAAACTTATTATTTTGACAATATCTTTTCTTAGTAGTAGTGTATAGTCTGGTAAAGCAGAAGGTCAGTGAAAGAGAAGACACTCAAAGAGATGGATTGACACAATGGCTACAACAGTGGGCTCAAACATAGCAATAATTGTGAGGCTGGCACAGGACTCAGCAGTATTTTGTTCTGTTGTCCACAGAATTGCTGTGAGTTGGAACCAACTTGATGGCACCTAACAGCAACAGTTGTTAAAGAAAAAACAGTATAGAATAGTGATAAAGAGTATGTGATTTGGAATTAGACAGATATATATTCAAATCCTACCTCTCCTAGGTATGTTCCCATTGACTTTTTGCTTAATCTCTTAGTTTTCATTTCTCCATCTCTGAAGTGGGCATAATGTTACCTACTTCATGAAGTTGTTTTGAGGACTGAGATGAGGTTTTAAAAACACTTAGCACACACTTGGTATAAGAAAGAATGTTCTATAAATGGTTTCTGTTATTAATATCACATGTTGGCCAATTAATCACAAGAATTTTGTAAAATTTATTTGGAGTTAGTGCTACACCAAAAAGCAGGAATGAGTCAGGCATTCTTTTTCTTCCCAAAATTATGGTGAGATTTTCAGGCCTGTAATAGGTCCCTTTTACTCTTTCTCATAATCTATGGAATTACAAGGAATTTCAAGATATGCAAGGATGTTCTGAGGAAGCAGGAGATAGAGGAAATACCCCAGACTTAAGAGTTAAGAAAACCCTGACATTCAGTGTTGCCACCTGGGAAACTTGAATTGTTGCTCAGATTAAGTGAGAGATTACTTGGGACATAAATTCTTTGCATTACATGGTAAAATGAGAAAACAGATAACTGAAACCACTAGAGTCAAACCATGATTCTCAAAAATGTGTCATTTAGAAAATGGCTCATATTTGGGAGAAGTTAGTGGAAAGTAAAAATTTTTGGATAATTTGTCATTTAAGTTCAATTTTACCAGATTGTTGAACTTTAGTATTTTGTTTTCTGAGAACTTTCCTCAAAGGTTTGAGATCTATATAATCTTACGCGTTTCTCCTTCATTTTTATGCCCGGTGTGTCTCAAAACCAAAAAAAACAATCAAACCCATTGCCAGTGAGTAAATTCCGACTCATAGTGACCATATAGGACAGGGTAGAACTGCCTCATAGGATTTCCAAGGCTTTAAATCATTACAGAGGTAGACTGCCACATCTTTCTCCCAGGGAGAAGCTGGTGGGTTTGAACCCCCAACCTTTCAGTTAGCAGTGAAGAGTTTAACCACTACACCACCAGGGCTCTTTGTGTATCTCAAGGAAAACTTAATTTGTATGTTTCTGATTCTTTTATACTTAATTCATTCAGTTTTGTAAGAACTCTGATGTCTAGAAAGCCTTATCATTTTCTAATAATATATTCAAGGTTTTATCCTTTGGAAATGAAGTAAATAAACTCAAACACCCAATTTTGGGGAGACTTACAAAATCATTCTCTCTCTCTCTTTTTTTTTTTTAAATAAACTTTCTCTGTTGGTATCTTGGCTTCCAGCTATGACCATTCTAGTTCAGGAAGGAACTGGAGAATTTAACATTCTTCAACTCAGTACAGTTCAATAAACATTTTTTGTTACCTGTGATGTATGGAGAAATATTCACATTTTTATGGTTATAGTGATAAAAAAGATACAGTTAAAAAAATACAGTGCATATCCTCAAAGGAGTTTATATTTAAGTGTAGAGATAGATATATATTCAAAAAATTGTAATATATGACTGAATAAAATAAATGCTATAAAAGAGATTGAAGCAAAATTTTAGGTGAATATTACAAAAAGAATTATGAATTGGATCTGAGGAGCTGAGAAAGGATTTTCACATAATAGATCAAATTCAAGCCAGTCTTTAGAATTACAGAGACTATTAGAATCTTGGAGAAAAAGTTGGAGAAAGTTGTCCCTGGGTTAACAAAGCCACTTGGGAATAACATATAAGGTGTGAACGCCAAGCTAAGACTTTGGAGTTTATTCCCTAGGTAATGAGAAACCTTTTGAATGTCCTTGAGGAGAATGAGTAATATAAATGCAATTTGGCTTTAAAACGATAATGCTGATGGAAGTGTGAAGGATGAATAAGAGATGAGGGGGAGGGAACCATGTCTGATTACTTCAAGAAAAGCTGAGGATCAAATAAAGAGGAGTCAATTATGACTCCTTGGTTTTTAGTTAAGGTGTATATTAGTTCATTACATTGAATGTTAGTTATATTAAAAAGACCAATCTCTAGAAAAGTGATTTGGCAAAGTGGGAAGCCAATGAAAACAAGGGAAACCCTCAATGAGACCGATTGACACGATGGTTGCAAAAATGGACTCAAACATACCAATGATCATGAAAATGGTCCAGGACTGAAAAACGAGTCCTGTTATACATAAGGTCATCATGAGTCAGAGGTAACTCAGTGGTAACTGAAAACATATTAGTTAGAATATAGACCAAGGCGACTGGTTCAAACAAAAGAAGTTATTTTCTCCTTATGTAATACTCCAGAGGTAAGGTGGTGATCCAAAGTGGTAAGGTGACTCCATTCCATGATGTCATGCACAGTGTTGTTGAAATAATGAAATCTGGCTCGCAACCACCCTTTCCACATTCTAGTACTTGAAAAGGAGAATGAGGAAGTCAAAGGCAAGCAGTGTCCTTTAAGGGAAGTGGTGCTGAAGTTGTGTACATTGCTTCCATTCATGCTCTGTTCTTCACATGACTCCAGGAAAGATTTTGATTCAGAGGCTAAAACTTGGGAACCAAGAGTTTAAGAAACTGTTTTCCAACATCTCATACTTATCTCACTACTAGTGCTTTAAGTTATGTTTGGTGATGCAAAGAAGTAGTCCTTGGATACCACAGACGGCAGGGTGCTCTCATCAATCATGAGAGATGAGGGCCAAAGGGACAAATGGAATAGAAAGAAAGGCTCAGTGATGCAGTGTCTTTCTTTTTCTTGGTTTGAGGCCAGCAGGCTGACTCTTGCTGAATGTCCTGAAGTCAAACAATTGCTCTGCCACAAGGTTTCAAGTGCTGGAGCTGGACTGGACCAGCTGGGGCAGGGATTCACAGCATTAATCAAAAAAAAATCATGTAAGTACAGGTTTGATTCCTGTCACCTGCATAAGATCATAAGCTCCATGAGGGCAGGAACCTCATCTTTCTTGTTCAACATTGAGTTCTCCCGGTGTCTAGCCAAAAAAAGAAAAAAGAAAAACCCCATTGCAGTCAAGTCAATTCCAACTCATAGCAACCTTATAGGACAGAGTAGAACTGCCCCATACGGTTTCCAAAGAGCGCCTGGTGGATTTAAACTGCCGACCTTTTGATTAACAGCTGTAGCTCTTAACCACTACACCACCAGGGTGTCTAGCAAAGCACCTGATATATTTTAGGGACTAGGTATATGTATAAATTTTTAATTTATGTCTCAAAAAATTTCAAACTTACAGAAAAGATGAAAGAGTAGTACAATAAACAAACATACTCATTAATTGTTAATTTTTGCCATATTTGCTTATTTATCTCTCTCTCTCCTTATAAAACAACAGAAAGTCGGTTGCAGATGTTATGACACTACTCCAAAATATTTCAGACAAGGAGTGAGGGAGGGAGGAAGGAAGGATAGAAGGAAGGAAGGGAAGAAGGAAGGAAGGGAAGGAGGGAAGAAGGTAGGGAGGGAAGAAGGAAGGAAGGAAGCAAATGAGGAAGGAAGGAAGGAAAGAAGGAAATTAGAAATACCTGCCTGATAGCCTTTCAATTCTTTTCCCTTTTAAATCTACTGAGTCTTTGTGTTTAATCTTCACTCCCGAGAAAACTTAGCTAAAATCTTGTATATCTATATATAATATGTATATACGTATAGATTTATATAGATATAGATGGCTATAGATACAGATATATAGATAGATATATACATTTTACAAGAAAAACTGAAGTCATTTACATGAATATTATTTCTGAATATTCTACAAAAATGGATTCAGTTTTGGGACCATTTAAAGAGCTACTTTAAACTAAATGAGTCTTAACTTTAGTTTTACAACAGTTTAAATGGATATATTTTTCCCCAAAGAATAATTATATAACATAGAAAGGGCCAAAAACTTAGATGGAGTAAAACTATGATAAAATAGCTTTTCTTTACTATGAACTCTAGAAACAGTTTTCATTGAGTATATTTGCTTTACTTTGATAAGCGTATTTTGACAAATAGGGTATTTATTAATAGAGGTAAGAAAAAAAATCTTCAGAAGTTTCAGCAGATCCTAGATGATTTCTCTGTGATGGAGGAGTAAGTTATCAGCATTTTGATGACATTCAGAGATGATCCTAAAAGAAGTGACAGAACATCAGTAAGCTCAAGACAATACTATAATTATACTTTAAGAAGCTGAAAGTGGGATAAAAAGTCAAACAAGGGACTTGAAAAAGCATAAAATTAATGTTTGGAAAATGAATCTGTAATTGGCATTTCCAACATACAAATAACACTGTCATTCGTAAAGGAACTACTGACATCCCCAGGGACTCAGATCCAGTAAGTGGTACAGTACAGATAAAAGCTTAAGTCCATCTGACCAAAAAACAAATAGCTTTTTCTCTTCTCTGATATTTAGCTTCTCCTACACCAACAAGAATACTTGAAGAAGAGAAAGAAAAATCCACTCAAATTAAATGGAAACATACTTTATGTGAATATTCATTATCGTGAGTGTTGGTCAACAAATTTGTTCAGGGAGTGCTGCAATATTTCAGCTTTCAGTATTCTCTTTTATTCTCACAGTAATCTTGGAAAGGAAGTAGCAAAACTGCTAACATTCCCATTTCAAGGCAAGGTAATGAAGGAACATCAATATGAAATGATTTGTCCAGTGTCAGCTATGTTAAAGCTGTTGACAAGAATATCCACATACCCTGACTACCACATATTAAGCAGTAATAAGGATTCAGAATTTTCTGAATCTTTCTTGCTATTTTAATGGCTAGATAAAGTTAATTTAAATAACAAATAATTAATAATTGTCATTAGAGCATTAAACTAAAGTTTAATGTTATAGATCCTATTAAGTTTTTCTATATAAGATCCTCTTGATCTGAGATCACACCTGTCAGAACTTTCCCTTTACAGCATTAGGAAGGCCAAGATTCCTTCTCAATCCTAAAATTTACAGAAGACATTAGGAGAGTAGAGGTGTGTCAGCAATCATCCTGAGTTGTTGCAAAGATCCTAAAGATTATTGACATCATCCTTTTTTAGTGTGTTTGTATTAGTTTTCTAGTGCTACTATAACAGAAGTACCACAAGTAGATGGCTTTAACAAACAGAAATTTATTCTCTCACAGTCTAGCAAGCTAGAAGTCAGAATTCAGGGTGCTCCCTCCAGGGGAGGCTTTCTCTCTCTGTCAGCTCTGGGGGAAGGTCATTTTTGTCAATCTTCCCCTGGTCTAGAAGCTTCTCAGTGAAGGGACTCCGGATCCAAAGAACAGGCTCCACTCCCAGCGCTGCTTTCTTGGTGGCAAGAGGTCTCCCTGTCTCTGCTTGCTTTTCTCTCCTTTTATCTCTTATAAGATAAAAGGTGATGGAGGCCACACCCCAGGAAAACCCCCTTACGTCAAAATAGGGCTGTGACCTGAGTAAGGGTGTTGCATCCCACGCTGATCCTCTTTGATATAACCTAATCTTGCCTTGGAAACCCTGGTGGTGTAGTGGTTAAGAGCTACAGCTTCTAACAAAAAGGTCAGCAGTTTGAATCCACTAGGTGCTCCTCCTCGGAAACCCTATGGGGCAGTTCCACTCTGTCCTGTAGGGTCTCTATGAGTCGAAATCAACTCCATGGCAACAGATTTGGGTTTTTTTCTTTTGGAATCTTGCCTAATTAACCACAGGCAGAGATTAGGATTTATAACACATAGGAAAATCACATCAGATTACAAAATGGAGGACAACCGCACAATTCTGGGAATCATGGCCTAGTCAAGTAGACACACATTTTTAGGGAACACAATTCAATCCATAACAGTATTTTTTAGGTCTCTTTAAGAATATAATGGAATATATGGGACTGCTTTTCAGAGAATAAAATAAAGCAAAACTGAAAAAGATCAGGAAATAAAAAATTGGAGCAGATAGAAAGGACAGGACATTCACTACAGGTTAAGACACCCTGGTCTGGTCATATGGGATTGAATCAATGTACCAGCTTTAAAACATAGTAAGAACTGAAAGACTAATAGGTGACAGCATGTTACCGATGAATTCACAATGAGTCAGGAAGGAACAAGAGACCAATGGCAAGGATGTAGAAGAACCTGGGATAGGAATATGATATTCTTTCAGTGGCATGGCTTAGATAACAATCTGTATCCCTCGGCTCTCCATTTCTTTTGGAGATTTTATAGCTGGGCTATTGAATTCACCTGAATATCTAAGATGACAATTCAAGGAAAAGCAGAATAAGTAACACAAGGCAAAAGTAAATGAAGAAATATTAAAAGTACTTTAGATTTTCTCAAAAGCAAAACTGTCAACAGAAATTTTTAATTACAAAGAAGGGAAAGATATTTTCATCGTGGCTAATAGGGTTATAGTTAGAAATAGAGGAAGCCGTATATGCATACGCATTTGTGTGAGAATGAGCATATGTGTGTGTGTAATAATAAATCTATCTAGTTCTTAATATAATTTTTTTGACAATTTCATTTCTAATAGATTCAAGTGCAATCTCAATGGATATGGTGGAAAATATAGCTCTTTCCATAGCATGAAAAAATAAACCAGATATTCTGTGAGCAGAATGGTGTGTACAATTTCCAGAAAACTCCAGAGTAGTTTAATACAGAGTAGTTAATACAGAGATTAAAAAAAAAAAAAAAGTTGCCAAAAAACTCATGGAATTCTGGAAACATGCCTACCTCATAGAATATGTTTGTCTTATCAATAATTATAAATGTGCCTAAAATATTAGTTTGTAATTAAATTAGAGGTATAAATAAAATTAAAGCCTGTTCATTTTTTTAATTTTGCAAGAGTATGTCTGTAAACATGAATAAAGTTCTAATCTATCCTGAGATAAAGAAGAGACTGCCTAGCAACTGTTTTAACTAGTTCCTCCAAGGTTCTCAAGAAAAACTAGGTGTTTGGAGTGGGAATATTCGGGGGGGGGGGGGTTGTTGTTTTTGTTTACACTGTAATTTCAGGATCATTCCTTACTAGTCTTTCTAGTCCTTTTTCTTTTTGTCATTATAATTTGATACAAAGAATAAAAAGAAGGAAAGAAGGAAGAATGGGAAGGAGTGAGGGAGACAAAGTGCGGGGAAAGGAAAGGAAGAAGGAAAAAAGAAGGGAGGGAGGAAGAAAGAGAAACAGATCACAAGTACTTTTAAGCATTCACTCAGGAAGTCAAATATAATAATGCAAATTGAATTCAGGTGCTTCTGTTTATCATATACCAGCATATACACATTTTTGTTCAACATTCACAAATCAAATTCAAACTAATGATGCTGACTCAAAAAACTACAGGTTCTTTGAAATGTGTGACAGGAAAAAACGTACGTTGGTGGCATTTCTTGACCCAGGATTGAAGGGCAACTTTGAAGCTCTATGTCTACTTCATGAAGCCATAGATCACTGAGATGTTCTCATAAAGAAAATGTGGCAGGTTAGGTCATTCTCCTCCTTACTGTCTTCCTGGTTAAGTAAAAGTACACTCATAAAATATTGACAGTCTATTTTCATAAGATGTCCTAGCATATAGCTCACTGCCTGGGGAGGGGAGAAAAAGTGTGTGATGGTGATTAAACAAACACTAAGCTATGTAGGGAGCATGCAGTTCTTCCTTTTTTTAAAAAAAAGAATGTAAATTTCAGTGTTTATTATGTCATATAGCTTTTATGAGTTTGGGAGGGAAGAACAAAGAATGAATTTCAGATTAAATTCAAGAGTTAATGATGTATTAAGAAGTATGTAGTAAGCAAAAATAAAACCCACCACTTGTCTATCAGTTTGTCATACTGTGGTGATTTGTGTATTGCTGTGATGCTGGAAGCTATGCCACCAGAGTTTTAAATACCAGGACGGTCACCTATGGTGGACAGGTTTCAGTGAAGCTTCCAGACTAAGACAGACTAGGAAGAAGGACCTGGCGATCTACTTCTAAAAACACTGGACAGTGAAAAACTTATGAATAATAATAGAACATTGTGTGATTTAGTGCCAGAAGATGAACACTTCAGGTTGGAAGACACTCAAAATACAACTGGGAAAGAGCTGCCTCCTCAAAGTGGAATCAACCTTAATGACATGGATGGAGTTAAGCTTTCGGAATCTTAACTTGCTGATGTGGCATGTCTCAAAATGAGAAGAAACTACTGCAAACATCCATTAATAATTGGAATGTGGAATGTATGAAGACTGAATCTAGGAAAATAAGTTGTCAAAAATGAAATGGAACACTTGAACATAGATAACTTAGGTATTAGTGAGCTGAAATGAACTGGTATTGGCCATATTGAACTGGACAATCATATGGTTTACTATGCCAGGAATGACAAATTGAAGAGGAACAGTGTCACATTCATTGTCAAAAAGAACATTTCAAGATCTATCTTGAAGTACAATGCTGTCAGTGATAGGATAATATCCATACAAGCACAAGGAAGATCAGTTAATATGCCTATTATTCAAATTTATACACCAATCACTAATGTCAAAAATGAATAAATTGAAGACTTTTACCAACTTCTGCAGTTTGAAATTGATCAAACATGCAATCAAGATGCACTGATAGTGACTGGTGATTCGAATGTGAAGGTTGGAAACAAAGAAGCAAGATCAGTAGTTGGAAAATATGGCCTTGGTGACAGAGATGGCAAGGGGGATAGCATGATAGAATCTTGCAAGATCAATGACCTATTCATTGGAAATACCATTTTCAACAACATACACAATAATTATACATGTGAACCTCTCCAGATAGAATACAAAGGAATTGAATTGAGTAGATCTGTGTAAAGAGACAATGGAAAAGCTCAATATCATCAGTCAGAATAAGGCCAGGGGTCAGCTGCAGAATGGACCGTCAATTGCTCATATGCAAGTTCAAGCAGAATCTGAAGGAAAATAGAACAAGTCCACTAGAGTCAAAGTATGACCTTCAGTATATCCCACCTCAATTTAGAGACCGTCTCAAGAATAGATTTGAAGCAATGAACACTAATGACTGAAGACCAGATGAGTTGTGGAATGACATCAAGGACATCGTACATGAAGAAAGCAAAAGGTCATTAAAAAGACAGAAAAGAAAGAAAAGACCAAAATGGAGGTCAGAAGAGACTCTGAAACTTGCTCTTGAATGTAGAATAGCTGAAGCAAATGGACGAAATGATGAAGTAAAAGAGCTGAACAAATATTTCAAAGGAGGACTCAAGAAGACAAAGTAAATTATCGTAATGAAATATGCAAAGAACTGGAGTTAGAAAACCAAAAAAGAAGAAAAGTCTTGACATTTCTCAACCTGAAAGAAATGAAGAAAAAGTTCAAGCTTTGAGTTCAATATTGAAGGATTCTATGGGCAATATACTGAATGACACAAGAAGTATCAAAAAGAAGATGGAAGGCATGCACAGTCATCGCACTAAAAAAAAATTGGTTGATATTCAACCATTTCAGGAGGTAGCATATGCTCAAGAACCAATTGTACTGAAGGAAGAAGTCTAAGCTGCACTGAAGGCATTGATGAAAAACAAGACTACAGGAATTGATGGAATACCAATTGAGATGTTTCAACAAATGGCTGCAACTCTGGAGGTGCCCACTAGTCTATGACAAGAAATTTGGAAAACAGCTACCTGGCCAACCAACTGGAAGAGATCCATATTTGTGCACATTCCAAAAAAAGGTGATGATGCATCAGAATGCAGAAATTATAGAACAATGTCATTAATATCACACACATGTAAAATTTTGCTGAAGATGATTCAAAAACGGTTGCAGCAATATATCAGCCAAGAACTGCCAGAAATTAAAGCCAGATTCAGAAGAGGATGTGGAAGAAGGGATATCACTGCTGATGTCAGATGGATCTTGACTGAAAGCAGAAAATACCAGAAAGATGTTTACCTGTTTTATTGATTATGCAAAGGCATTTGACTGAGTGGATCATAACGAATTATGGATCACATTAAGAAGAATGAGAATTCCAGAACACTTAATTGTGCTCATGTAGAATCTGTACATAGACCAAGAGGCAGTCATTCGAACAGCACAAGCGGATACTGCAATGTTTAAAATCAGGAAAACTATGTGTCAGGGTTGTATTCTTTCACCAAACTTATTCAATCTGTGTGCTGAGCAAATAATCTGAGAAGCTGGACTATATGGAAACGAATGCTGCATCAGGACTGGAGGAAGACTCATTAACAACCTGCATTATACAGATGACACAATCTTGCTTGCTGAAAGCAAAGAGAACTTGAAGCACTTACCGATGAAGATCAAAGACTACAACCTTCAGTATGGATTACACCTCAACACAGATAAAACAAAAATCCTAACAACTGGACTAATAAGCAACATTATGTTAAAGGGAGAAAATATTGAAGTTGCTCAAGGATTTCATTTTGCTTGGATCCACAATCAATTACCATCGAAACAGCAGTCAAGAAATCAGTCAACATATTGTATTGGGCAAATCTGCTGCAAAAGACCTCTTTAAAGTGTTGAAAAGCAGAGATATTACTTTGAGGACTAAGGTGCTCCTGACTGAAGCCATGGTATTTTCAATCATCTCATATGCGTGGGAAATCTGACCAATGAATAAGGAAGACAGAAGAATTGATGCATTTGAACTATGGTGTTGGTGAAGAATATTGGACTGCCAGAAGAATGAACAAATCTGTTTTGGTAGAAGTACAGCCAGTATGCTCCTTAGACACAAGGATGGTGAGACTTCCTCTCACATACTTTGGACGTGTTATCAGGAGGGACCCGTCCGTGGAGAAAGATATCATGCTTGGTAGAGGGTCAGCAAAAAAAGGAAGTCGCTCAACGAGATGGATTGACACAGTGGCTGCAAAAATGGGTTCAAACCTTGCAAGTGTTGTGAGAATGGCATAAGACTAGGCAGTGTTTCGTTCAGTTGTACATAGGGTCACTATGAGTTGGAACCAACTCAACAGCACATATCTACAACAACAACAGTTAGCAAAAAAAAACATTGTCATTGAATCTGTTCCAACTCAGGGTAACCCCATGCATGTCAGAGTATAACTTGCTTCACAGGGTTTTTCAATGGCTGATTTCTCATAAGTAGATCACCAGGTCTTTCTTCTAAGGCCTCTGAGTAGACTTGAACCTCCAACCTTTAGGTTAGTAGCTGAATGTGTTAACCATTTGCACCAACAGGGACTCAAAGAATATTGAATATATCATGAACTGGGAGAAGAACAAACAAATTTGTGTTGGAGGAAGTACAGTCAGTATGCTCCTTAGAAGGGAAGATGGTGAGAATTTTCTCACTTACTTTGAACATGTTATCTGAAGAGACCAATCCTTGGATCTTTGGCTGGGTTTTCTATTGAAGCAAAACCAGTGAAGAGTATATAAAGGTATATAGATAGGTATATATATAGAGAGAGAGAGAGAGAAAGAGGTTTATCTCAAGGAAAGGTTTCAGGAAGTTGTAGAGGTTGACAAGTCCCAAGTCCATGGGACTGGTGTCAAGCTGAAGGCTTCTCCTGACTCACGTAGCTGTGAGGGTTGAGGAATCCAAGATCAGCAGGTAAATTGGCAGGCTGCTGGCTCAGAGGCTTCGGAGTTTGACGAATCCCAAGAAAGGCAGGCAATACGGCAGGCCGCTAGCTCAAGCCCCAAGAATCAGAGGTCAGATGATGACGAGCCAGATGCAAGATCCAGAGCAGCAAGCAAGGTTTGCCAGAACGTTTATATATATATATATATGGGCCATACCCCTGAGGAAACTTCCCTTACAACTGATTGGCTGATCACATCATATCACATCATGGAGGATGGCTACATCATTATATAACTGCCAAATTACATGTTACATAACTGCCACACTGGATCATTACATAACTCTGAAAACACTGAGAATCATGGCCCAGCCAAGTTGATAGAAAGTCTAATCATCACATCCTGGAAAAGGACATAATACTTGGTAAAGCAGAGGATCAGCCAAAAAAAAAAAAAAAAGATGCTTAATGAGATGGATTGACACAGTGGCTGCAACAACGGGCTCAACCACAGCAAGAATTGTGAGAATGGTACAGGACAGCTGTTATATATAGGGTGGCTATGAGCCACAGCTATCTCAACAGCACCTAACAACACTAAGTAAAAATGATGAGTTAAGAAGGTTAGAATCTCAAACAAGGCAGGAGGGTGTGGTGGGTCTAGAGTATGAAGGATAAATAATATAAATGAGAATGTAAGTAATTTAGGAACATAAATTACCTATCTTCTTATTTTGACATTATTTTGTATCTTTTGACTACAATCTAAGACTCTATTGCCAATTGAGTTTGGTAAACATAATTTTGAAAATCCGTAATATAATGATACGACAACACTAAAAATTGGTCTTTATAATCATTATGTGTAATACAAAAATGATGTTCCTTCTAGAATTCATTCTGAGTTTTCAGTTCCTTTACAGTTTAATCAGTGACCAAATATGAAAGAGAAAATTTGTTGTTTACTACTTTCCTGAAGGAGGGAGAAAAAAAAAAGTGGTTTTATTGGTTGCAATTACCTAAAAAATTGCTATAATTTGCTACTTTACAATGCAAGCCTGGATTTCCCAGATTAGATTCTGACCTCAAAGAGGAGCTTAATTGACAAGACTATATTTTAACTATGCTAAGAACCATTGACATACATGAAATTCCATTTGTTTACATTATAATGAAGGCTTATTTTGACACATTATTCTATGTATTTCAGCATCTTATTATCTACTAGAATGTTACAAAAGCAAAACAAAACAAAACAAACTCCATCCTTTTGTAAACTAGGGAAAATATTTCTGTATTCATATTTTTTATAGTCCAGCTCTTCATATTTCCTAAAGGTAAGTTATGCATGAGAAAACCTGCAGTTTCTTGACTAGCATTTTTCTTTAAATGTTAATTTTTTTTAAATGTTTGAACTGTCAATACTGTGCACAATAATTTTCCTGTTGGAAGTAAAGCCTGGTCTTTATCCATTTTCATTTGATGTCCAAGCGTAATGTTATGTAGAGTGGTTAACTAGTAAATCCCTCCCAAAAGTTACAAAGCTTACAATTTCATGAAAAAACAAAAATACAGACACTCTTTGAGGGAGTGATTTACATGTTTAGCAGATTTACATGTTATTTTTTCAGAGAGATTTGGATTCTTACTGATGTAGATATCATAAATAAAGCTCTTAGATTTTTTCCCTAAACTTTATGGCAACCCTAACTTAAGTCCACAAATATATGAATGAAATGATCCCGTAGATAATTCAGACCCAGAGTCGCCAGGAGAACTTTATTTAAATTGTTGTGAACCTTCCAAAGGACACATTAATTTTCTATCACCTACGGTGCGTGTTTTATTTGAAATAGTCCCGTATTTACTGCTCTATTCATCCAGGTTTCCAGCAGAGTTTGAGAAAAATCCTCAATTTATATATTTGATGATTATATAATGAGGGAAAATTATAGTAGTTTACAAGTAAACTAAAATTGGATGGCAGACGTCCTACATTAGAAATGTCAGCCAATGAATTTATATTAGTTTACTTGTTGTAACTTAACAATGTTCCAGATCATCAAGGACACCCAGTGCAACCTTCTCTTTCCTTTCTTCATTAGTGTTAAAGTCCTCTATTACAGTCTCACTGCTTGGAGCATGTTTACACTATTTCACAGAAATCCAGTACGTAGCATCGAAAGTAGAAGTGGTAAAGTACACGGATGTTGGAGCCAAACTACAAAACTTACCAGCTGTCTAACCTGGGAAAAGTGATTCAATTTGTATGTGCCTTGGTCTGCTCATCTTTAAATGGGGGTAATAATAGTACCCATCTCAAGGACTATTTTGAATATTAATTTATATATACAATAGTATCTGCCCAAAAGCTGCATAAATTGCATGTATTAGGATATGGCATTATGGTAGAGACATGACATGTTTAAAAAATACTTCATCAGTCTTAACCATTTATTGTTTTGGGGCTCACCAAATATATTTTTAAAAGGACAAGGAAAAAAACTACCCTTCATTCCTTTAACAAATGTTCATTGAAGATGCACATTTGAGTTCAGAGGTTGTTGGGAGGATCAACTCCCTGAAATTATTGGTGTTACTTAAGAATTCAGAAGTATAATAGTGAAAGAAGCAGAACCTAGGGAAATATGTGGTTGGAGTTACTCTCTGAGCCCAAGGTAGGAACCTGTCACTATTGGCAGTGTCCCCAGCCAATCACTTAGGATATCTATGCTGGGCAGAATTAAACCTGCCTGTGTCTGCCATGTGACTAATGGCCATCAGCTGGTGCAGATGATCCGCCATACAATTCTTCTTCCCTTTGATTTTATATCTTTTATAGGGAAGTGGACACTGATCTTTCAAGACATTTTATAATCAAAGTAAAATCATAGCCAGGGTCTTACTTTAATAACTGACCAATTAGAATATTAAGAAGTTGACCAATCTTAGCCTCCATAAAGCTGTAATATGAAGTAATATTTTAATCATCTAGTATAAGTAACGTACCTATTAAGAAAGTTGCTGGATATTCTATATTATGTTGTTTTTGTAAATAGCTTTATTCTCAGTCCCAACAAGAATCCACTCTGTGTTGATCTCTGTTCAAGGGGCTACTCACCCAGAGACAAGCAAGACTCATAATCTCACAGAGAGGAACAGATGAATGTAAAGCTAACACTAATTTAAAGTTTTGTGCTATACTTTTATAAGGCAATGTTCTGGACTACACAAATTGTTATGAAACTCTGGTAGGCTGAAGCCAGGGGTTAGGCTGTATAGACTCTAAAGTTGCTCTGGACAGATTAGCATTCTAACAGAAAATTCAGGAACTTTTGTAACTGTCCCAGAATGTCCAGAGTCCTTGTAAGCTATATCCAGTCACATCCTTTAATTTGCCAAGGACCATAATGTCCAAAGGCCAGGAACGGAATTTGGCAGATTGAATTTCCAACATGTACAAACATAACTGCTGGTTATGGGTGTCCACAGAGGCCATATGGAATGGAAAGACAAGAAGGCCCCGAGGGAAACCACTACAAGTGACAGCAAAGTCCAGTATAATGGCCCAGTCTAAACAATTGGGTTTCCAGTCAGAGGAAGCTGTGTTTCCAGTGAAATTGTGGGGTGATGCCTGACATTCCCTGGTGCACCACACCCTTCTCTACTCCCTGGATTACTTGCTGAGAAGGAGAACACTAAGAAATAGAGAAAAAATTATGTCACTAGAAGCTCAAAAGTGCTGCTGCAGAGGCCTACCTGAAAGAGTTGTCCTTGAGATTTAGAAGATGTTCTGCTGACCCAAGAGGGTGGAAAACACTAAATAAATAAAAATTATAAAAGGAGGATAGCAGCATCATGGGCAAACACATGGTGAAGGGAGGTCAGGGAAGGCAGTGCCCCAAAGAATGGAGGACCTATTCAATGGTAGGAACAGCATGGGTTAAATGTGGGTACCACCACCCTGTCTTCCCAATAAATGGTGCTCTTCTGTCAACCTCAGCTCCTGTCTCCTCAACTGATTCTCAGAGGGAATAAATCAAGCGTGGTAAAGTCTACCAACCAGAGACCACCGTGAACACACCAGTACACAGAACAGGTAGGTTAATTTAGCAGTCTACAACAAGGGAAAACATAATGCAGAAGAATAGTAGGGCATCTCTGTAAAAAGAGAGGGGAGGGTTTTTAATGGAGTTTCCCATTGCCGTAAGGAGCACTGGTGGCACAACGGTTATGCGTTCAACTGCTAACCAAAAGATTGGTGTTTGAACTCAACCAGATGCTCCATGGGAGAAAGACCTGGCGATCTGCTCCCATAAAGATTACAGCCTAGAAAACCCTATGGGGCAGTTCTACTCTGTCACGTGGACTTGCTATGACTTGAAATCGACTCAATGGCACTTAACAACAATAACAAGGGCTTGTACTAGGAGTCCCTGGGTGGCACAAATGGTTAAGCACTCAACTATTAACTGAAAGGTTCAGAAGAAAAGCATGGCAATTTGCTTCTGAAAGTTCACAGCCCTATGGAGCAGTTGCAAGCCCTGTGGAGTAGTTCTACTCGGCACACATGGGATTGCCGTGAGTTGGAATCAAGTTGAGGCAAATGGTTGGTTTTTGTTCTGTTTTGTTTTCTTTTTGTTTTAGGCTTGTGTTGAATTATTCAGAAAGGGATTAGGAATGTGGAACCAGCTCTGGATATACAGTCAAGAAGAGGGAGCAGCTCACAGTAATCTTTGTTCAGGAGGTGAGATGAGCTAAGTGAGGCTGGGAATGTCATAGGTGAGAAAGCAGCAGTCACTTAGAAGCAGCTTCTGTGTGGCCTTGGACCAGTTCTGTTAGGAACATGCTTTGTTTTCTGTTGGCCTTGTCCAAGTCCCTGTAGAAACATTGTTGATGTTGCAACATCCACATCAGAATTCCATTATTAATGGTGCTGATCTTCATTTTCTCAAATGGAAAATCTTTAGAAAGGGCAGGACTCCATGGTACTCAAATGAGGAAAGGGACAATGGGATGGGGGTGGGAGGGTCAGAATTTTTATATTTTGTTTAATTTTGTGAATATGTCTCGTTGATTCTGGCTGGTGAAGCCAAGAAACATGCAGATTTTATGTCACCAGTGTGAGCAAAGAGTTGTAGTGTAGAGTACATTATGAGGTGGGGGACGATGGTGCTGGGACAATCATTTGGAAAACATTTCATAAAATAGGAAACATTTGGAAGAATTGGCAGACATTCGACAGGCCTTGTAAAAGTGATTCAATTATTGGCCACAGGTGGGGAGAAAATGGAAGGCATGGAGGGAGTGAAGAGAGAACGATGGGTCCCAGGAGAAATGAGGAGGTGTAAACCGGTTCAGTGGTAGAATTCTCAAATTCCATGAAGGAGACCCTGGTTCGACCCTGGTCAATGCACTTCATGTGCCACCTGTCCATGAGTGGAGGTTTGTGTGTTGCTATGATATAGAAAGGTTTTCAGCAGTGCTTTTAGGCTTTGATGGATGAGAAAGAAAGGCCTGGCTATCTACTTCTGAAAAGTCAGGCAATGAAAACCCTATGGATCACAATGATCCAATCTACAACCAATCATGGGGATAGTGCTGAACTGGGCAGGGTTTCATTCCCTCATGCATGGGGTCACCATGATTCAGGGACAAACTTAACAGCAACAAACGTTCAAAGCACTGAAGTGTATGTTTCAGCTCAGTGAACATTGAATCACATAGAGGAATGACACGTATGGGCCAGGGTAAAAGGCAGCTGGGGTCAGAATGGAGATAGAATCTTTGAGGGGACTAATCCATTATTCTATATATCTTTTGAAAGATGAATGAAAGATTAATCTGTTTGCTACCTTTTCCCCAAATAGTGATTATCAAAAAAATACTTTTCTAAATAAGACAGTTGATTTGTATGCAATTAGCAAAGTAAAGCAGATCTGAAATAAAATAAAAATATTATAATATTGGCAAATTGTTAAGCTGTGTTTATGTAAGACAAGTTTGCTAAATTACTAAATTACTGCGAAGACATCTTTTTCATTGTCTACACAGGTCAGAGGAAGGAAATACAAAAAGTTAATTATGTTTTATGCTGGAATAGGGCTTGCTAGCTGTCTCCATTACATATTTATGATTTAAAAATTCAAAATATACTGCAAAGTAGATATTACGATTATACTCATTTTACAGATGAAGAAATTGATGGTCATTGGGTATAAGTAATGTATACAGAATCACACAGCAACTAAATGCTACAGCAGTAAATCGAACATAAATCTGTCTGCTTCTAATTTGATTATCCCTTACTTACCTAATTTATCTCCCATCTCTTACACCTATATCCACTTGATTACTAATTCTTTCAAGTTCTAGATTCTAAAATAGTTATTTTCTCCGACACAGAGAAAATACATGGAATTTCGTTTACCCTAGCTCTCCCTCCAACCATTATCTCATTCCTCCACTATCCTTTATAGAAAACCTCCCTTAATAACTGCTCTCTCCAATTTGTCACCTCCAATCCGCTTTTTTTCATTGGATGATCTGATATTTTTAATAACAGCTTTATTGCAGTATAATTAACATGCGATATTTAAAGTGTACTGTTTGATAAGTTTTGACACCTGCCAAACCCTCGCTACAATTAACGTAATAAACACATCATCACCCTAAAATTTCCTCCTGGTCCTTTGTAATCCTTCCCTCCACTCCCATTATGGGTTGAATGTTTCCATGTCTTTGCATTTCTGGTACTCTTTGGAAAGGATATCAGATATTATGAATTTTGCCTGATTGGGTGCTGGATATTTTTGTATTTCTATAAATATTCTTGAGCATCAAATATTCTATGATGTAGTTAAATTACTTGAATCTTGTTTTTAAGTTTTTTTTTTTTTTTTTTTTCTTTTTTAGTGTAAGAACAGAGCTGCGTTTAGTTCAGGGCTAATTTTACCCCAGTAATTAGGCAAAAACTTCTGTGTAATATAATTGATGCCCTACGAATTATGTGGTTTGCATCATTTTGGCTTGTTGGAACAAGTATTAATCTTGTTCTTCGGTGAGTTATAAAGATTTTTCTCTCTTATTCTTTAAGTCGTTGTTCTCCCAAACCCAAGAGGTTTCCTCACACACATGTGCTAATCCGTCCTTAGTTGAATGCTCATGGGAAATCTTCTGAAGATCTCTGGAGTTCTTCCTTTGTTCATGTCTTCCTACTTTACTATGTGATGTGCAAACTCCAGCCACCTTGGCCTTTCTGGAATCCCAGCTCTTTCTCAACTGAGGGCGAGTGCTGTGCCAGTTGTGAGTGCTGTGTCATGACCTAGACATTTTCTTCAGACAGAAAAATGGGGCAATAGTAGGGCTCCTTCTTTTTCTCCATTTTTCAGGAGTCACTGTCCTTCACTGCTTGATGGTCAAGTCTTGAGAATTTTATTTTAAAATATTTTATCCTGTTTTCTAGTTGTTTTGATGGAGGGTAAATCTAGTCACTGTTACTCCATCTTGTCTGGAAATCCCTCATTCTCTCTTAAACCTGCACCCATCAGATTCTCATCTACAGACCTCATAGCTCACCTGTGATCTTCAAAGGCCAAATCTCAATCCTCATCTCTCTTGCTCTCTTGCCATAATTTGACACACAGGTCCCTCTTTCCTGAAACATTTTCTTACTTAGCTTCCAGAATACCACATTTTCTTAATTATTTCTCCTCTCTGCTTACCATCTCACTATATATTCTTTTTACCTTTTTTCATTTATATAGTTTCTTTTCTTTTCTTTTTGTTCTTTAGAACATATACAGCAAAACATACACCAATTCAATAGTTCCTACATGTACAATTCAGTGACATTGGTTACATTCTTTGAGTTGTGCAACCATTCTCACCTTCCTTTTCTGACTTGTTCTTCTCTCATTCATATAAACTCACTGTTGCCTGAGGTCCCTATCTAATCTTTCAAGTTGGTGTTGTCAATTTGATCACATATAGATAGACCTTAAAAAAGTATAATGTTCAAGGCAGACATTCTTCATTAGTTAAGCTAAATTATTGTTTGGCTTTAAGAGATTTGGGGGGATATTTTTTAGTGTAAAGTTTAAAGAATATCTTAGGGAAATATTTTCAAAATTATTACCCTGAGATAATCTTTTTCACTACTTTTAAAAGTTGGACTGCCCTGGTTTAATTTTCAGATTTCTTCTCTTCATGTACTCACTTGCTAATAATTTCATCAAGGCCCCAAGTCTTCAAACACTATCTCAACTCTAGTGACTGCAAAAATTAGACCTTTGATGCCAACTTGTTTCCTGAGTTTTTGACTTATATATTCAACTGCCTATTCAATATTTTCAACTAAAACCAAAACCCCATTGCCGTCAAGTCAGTTCTGACTCATAGCGACCTTATAGGACAGAGTAGAATTGCCTCGTAAGGTTTCCAAGGAGCAGCTGGTGGATTCGAACTGCCGATCTTTTGGTTAGCAGCCAAGCTCTTAATCACTGTGCTACTAAGGAAGTCTAAAAAAAACTTAATCATGTTGCCCCCACCATGAAACCTGCTCTTCTCTCAGTCTTTCTCATCTCATGAAATAACATAATATCACCCTGTTGCTCAAATTAAAAAATTGAAAACATCTTTCCTTTTTTTTGTTGGTATCTTAGAATGGACACTTGATCTGGTAGCAAGTCCTATGGGCTTTTTTTTTTTTTTTCCCAATAAAATGTATCTGAAAGTGAAACACTTAACACCCCTTTTCCACTCTTTATCAACTACCTAGCATCCCTTCCCTCTCTATCATTCTAATCCTATATACCATTGTTTTTACTTCAACTAGTGCAACAGTTTCTGTGAGAAGCAAGTCCTTCTAACAAGCCAGGAGGTCCTGGTTTTCTCTGTTCCCCTCCCTGCTGGCATCTTTAGGCCTCAAACCAAACCACCTCCCATCGAGGCCTGACGTTTGTTAGCAGGGTGAAAAAGATACAATTTGTCACTTAGGCTGGAAGTATAAAATAGCTGAGAGAAATTTCCTGAGTCTCCTCAGCTATAGTGCAGGTGGGGCATACATAGCATACGCTCACAGTCCACCTAAGTAGACCTACATGGTTGGGGGAAACCAGCAGTAGGCAGGGTCCCATTTAAGCCCCTGATCCATGGCACAAAGTGGGGTGTGCAAGGAAAAGTCATCATCTCTGTCCAGACAGCCTTTGAGGGGGTCTGCTCATTATGGAACTTTTCCTGGTATATACTGTCTGATTCTTCTAAGTAATAAAAGCGACTTTCCATGTGCTAACATGTGTTCAGGCTCTGATTGGAAGGATGTGATAGAAATGGAACAATTCATATTAGTTATTGGCGCCCTTTTTCTAACGGCCTCCTGGCTGTCTCAAAATTGGTTCCAACCTGTGAGATTTGGAGTGTTACCTTACAGTTATTGTGTGGTCGAGCAGGACATGTTGTTTTACAGTTTCCTAATTGGTCTTCCTGTTCCAATCTTACCCATAATCCATCACCCACAAAATAATCACAGTGATCATTTTACCCCCTGTTCAAAATCTTCATTTACTTCCCACCAGACTTAGAATAAAACTCATTTTTTGTAAAAAAAAAAAAACAACCATGGGCAGCATAGTGCTGTATAATCTGGCATACCTACCTTCTTTAATTTCACTTCTTTCCATTCTTCCCCTTGATCCCTCCACTAGTTTTCAAGTTTTTTTTTTTTTTTTTAACAAACAAAGCACATTTCTACCTCAGGCCCTTTGCACTTTTTGTCTCTTCCTACCTGGCACAGTTTTGTAAACCTTGAATTTCTTCTCACAAATATTTGATGGCTAATTCTCTCACTTTGTTTAGATATCTCTCCCAAAGTCACCTCCACAAAGGGGAGTTCCCTGACCGCTGTGACTGAAATAGCCCTCCTGGGTTTTCTAAATCTCTTTTCTCTGCTTTATTTTTTTTTTCATAATTTTAATACTTTATTGACATGATATTGTAGATATATTTATTTGTTTATGTTGTGCCCCCTGTTCCTCCATGAGATTGAAAGTGCCTTAAGGCAAGCGATGTTTGGTTGTAGCATGTAGAAAAGTACCTTCTTAATACATAGCAGATGTTCAAAACTATTTTTGAAACTCGAATGATTTCTGTTTAGCCATGTATGCCCAGTGCTAATCAGAGTGCTTGGCATAAAATAGGCTTCAATAAGCATTTTTCAGTGAATAAAGAGATTCTAAATGTGAATTGGGTAAACAGAAACAATAAAGAAATGTAGTTTAGATTTAAAAGACCTCTATTGTTTATAAATGAATTTCAATTGCGTAGGTGCTAGCAGCTTCTCAGGAAGGTAAAAGCCTATCCTTTGGAATATTATAGCTCTTTTGAGTCGCTTTGTGTTTTGGTAACCATAAATCAGTGGCTGTTGAGTCAGTTTCAACTCATGGCGGCCCCATGTCTCAGAGTAGAACCGTGCTCCATGGGGTTTTGAATGACTGATTTTTCTAAAGTAGATCACCAGGGCTTTCTTCCAAGGTACCTCTGGGTGAACTCAAACCTCCAACCTTTTGGTTAGCAGCCAAGAGCATTAACTGTTTGCACCACCCCGGGACTCCTTTTGCTGATCATAATGGCAGGCAAAATGATAATATTATAGTGTCAATGCTAAGGCTGCTGGTAAAAAGGAAAGAGAGGCCATTACTCTCAAGCAACTGTTCAGTGCTATCAAATGCCAGATTTGATTAGTGATCTATGATTTATAGCTCTAAACTTGGAGGGCTAAAGAAATCTTTTGTCTTGAAATAACTGCAGGAATTTATAACTGTTGAGTCCCTAATCATCTCTTCCTTTTATCCATAAAATAATTTTTGAGTAATTTAAGTTGATTATGATCACATATCTCATATTAAGACAAAATAGAGACCATAAATCCTGAATTCATAATTTTCTTTTTAATCCCCCAGTTAGCAGTTTAATTTGGGTATTCAACTCTCCCCCAGACTGTTGAAGTAATCTCCAAGCTATATTTTATGCTCTTTTTTTCTCCATTCTTTTCATTCTGCATGTAACTCCCTGATTTTTATTTTTTTAAATAGAGATGTCATGCCACTTATTTGCTTGAAAATCTTTAATGGCTGGCTTGACATTGTTTTTAAGATAAATTCCATATTCCTCATTGATTAGTTATCTATAGCTGTGCAATGATATTACCACAGTGAGTTAAAACTACACGCATATAGTAACTCCTAGTTTCAGTGGGTTAGGAATCCAAAGATGGCTTGGCTGTATCCTCTGTTTCAGGGTCTCACAGGCTGCAGTTAAGTTGTAAGCTGGGGCTGCTGTCTTATCTGAGGCTTGACTGGAGAAAGATGCACTGTCAAGATTACATGGCTGTTGGTAGCTTTCAGTTTCTTGTGGGCTGTTGGCCCAATGCTGTTCTCAGTTCCTGGCTGGTTGTTGGCTGGAGGCCATGGCCAGCTCCTTGCCCTATAGGCTTTCCCAGCCTGGTCACTTGCTTTCTCAAAGCCAGGAAGGGAGCGAGTACCCACCCAAAACCAATGTTACAATCTTAAGTAAAATAATTACATATATTCCTTCATCTTTGCTATGTTCTATTTGTTGGGTCCAAGTCACAGGTCTTGTCCACATACAAGTGGAGGGGATTCCACAAGGCTATGAATATCAGGAAGTCATCTTAGAGTCTAGTCTGTCTGCTACACTCATGAGTTCACCCAGTGGCCTTAAATCTGATCTCAACTTCTTCCTTTCCTCTACCTCAGCACTGAGTATTTTAGCCACACTGTGCTATTTGTTTTCCTAGAAATTAGATCACACAAAATATCTGTTGTTTTATTGCCTCCATGTTTTACTCCTGTTGTTTCCTGTGCCTGAATTGCACCTCTACACCTCACCTGGCAATATCTTACCAAAGAACTCGTGCTAATTGCAACTCCTCTCAGAACTCTTCTCAGCCTACCAGGCAGAATGAACAGCTCCTTCTTCTGTGTTCCTAAGCCATCCATCTAGATCTATCTATCAATCTATTTGCTTACCTCCATCCTGATTTCCTTATGGCCTAATTTTTGGTGGCTGTCATTAAATTTTTAGTCAACCAAAGTTAGATAGTGTCCTATCAAGGTGGCACAGTGATTAAGAGCTCAGCTGCTAATCAAAATGTCAGCATTTCAAATCCACCAGCCGCTCCTTGGAAACCCTATGGGGCAGTTCTACTCTGTCCTATAGGTTCGCTCTGTGTTGAAATCAACTCGACAACGATAGGTTCAGTTCGCTTTAGTATAAGATCTGGCACAAATAGGAATTAAACACTTGTTAATGAAGTGAACACATACTACGCTTTTTAAATGTTTCTTGAATCAAATTATGAGCACTTTGCTAACCAAACACCTAGCATGGCATATGTGGTAATTTAATGCTTCATCTTTGAAAAGTTTTGCCTTTGCATTCCAAGCACAAACTTACTCCTGTTCCAAAGTTCTGCAAATTAAGTGAAACACACACACACAAAAAAAAAAAAAGAGGATAAAACTTGGTAAAAACTCTAATTAAGCAAAATTTATTTTTTCTATTTGACATGCTTTTCATGTTTTTTTTCACATTTCATATTTACTGAAGTATAGTACAAATGTGGTCACTTAAATAGTATGATAACTTATTTTTATTTCTATGCTATAAGAAATTATGAATATATTAATACTATTATATCTTTATTTTTAATGTTTCAAATAAATGCTATCAGTTTTTCACATATTAATTTCTTTTCATCACATATGTATAACTTCAGGGCTTGAAAAACTTAAATTGCAGTTCCAGGGTTTTTTTTGACTCAGTCTTTTTAACTGAGGATTTTATGGATTTGGACCAGACCTTGTTCTAGGCTTTGCATTAGGCAAGAAGCTAGATAATAATGATTGGTAATATATTTTTATATTTTGCAGCCTGAGGAAAGTCACATAAGGGGAATTTCCCAGGTAATTGAAATTAATATTCTTTATTTTATATGACAAGTACATTTTTTTAAAATTTTTATTATTGTGAAGAAAGCATTTATCAATTGGATCATCTATATTCTGGCCTTCTGGAGAAGAGGTAACAGAATTTGAATTTATAAAATAAATATCTGTCATAGCAGTGTAATGTGATATAACCATGCCTTTAAAGCCTGTTAAAGGAAATCTGTTCTAGAGACTCCAACAACTATAATTTTTAAGTTTAGCCTTGCTTTGACTATCTCTAGCATTGCCCCAACCAACCTCTTTTTAGGCTTTTGGAAACATATAGATATTAAGAGTAAATATGACTCTACTTGTGTATGATATTAATGATATTGTTCAATAATTCCTGTATTCTGTTGGATCATCTTTCTTTGCAATGGGCACAAATATCGATCTCTTCCAGTTGGTTGGACAGGTAGCTGGCTTCTAAATGTCTTAGCACAGACTCATGAGCACTTCCATCATTGAATCAGTTTGTTGAAACATCTCAGTTGGTATTCAGTCAATTCCTGGAGTCTTGTTTTTTGCCAATGCCTTCATTGCATCTTGGACTGATTCTTTCAGTATCATCAGGTCTTGATCATATGTTGTTGTTGTTAGACGCCATCAAGTTGGTTCTGACTACAGTGACCCTATGTACAAAAGAAGGAAACATTGCCCTGTCCTACACTATCCTCCCAATCAATGCTATGTTTAAACCCATCATTACTATCACTATGTCAGTCCATCTCGTCAAGGGTCTTCCTCTTTTTCACTGACTCTCTACCTTACCTAGCATGATGTCCTTTTCCCGGGACTGGTCCTTCCTGATAACATACCCAAAGTACATGAAACAGTCTCACTATTCTCACTTCCAAGGAGCACTCTGACTGTACTTCTTCCAAGACAAACTTGTTCATTCTTCTGACAGTCCATGTTATAGTCAATATTCCTCACCAAAACCAAAATTCAAATGCATCAATTATTCTTTGGTCTTTCTTATTGATTGTTCAGCTGTCACATGCACATGAGGTGATTGAAAATATCACGGCTTGGGTCGGGTGTAATTTAGTCCTCAAAATGACATCTTTCAACACTTCCAAAGCTTTTAAGGGACTTTTGCAGCAGATTTGCCCAATGCAATACATCATTTGATTTCTTGACTGCTGCTTCCATGAGCATTGATTGTGGATACAAGTAAAATGAAATCCTTGACAACTTCAATATTTTCTCCATTTATCACAATGTTGATTACTGGTCTAGTTGTGAGGATTTTTGTTTTCTTCATGTTGAGGTGTAATCCATACTGAAGGCAGTAGTCTTTGATCTTCATCAGTAAGTGCTACAAGTCCTCTTTGTTTTCACAAGCAAGGTTGTGTCATCTGCATATCACAGGTTGTTAATGAGTCTTCCTGTAATCCTGGTGTTGTGTTCTTCTTCATATAGTCCAGCTTCTCGGATTATTTGCTCAGCATGCAGACTGAATAAGTATGGTGAAAGGATACAACCCTGACACACACCTTTCCTGATTTTAAACACCACAGTATCCCCTTGTTCTGTTTGAACGATTGTCTCTTGGTCAACATATAGGTTCCACATGAGCACAATGAAGTGTTCTGGAATACCCATTCTTTCCAGTGTTAACCATAATTTGTTATGCCATACAGTCGAATGCCTTTGCATAGTCAATAAAATACAGGTATCTTTCTGGTATCCTCTGCTTTCAGCCAATATCCATCCGACATCAGCGATGATACTCCTCATTCTATGTCCTTTTCTGAATCCAGCTTGAATTTCAGGCAGATCCTTGTCAATGCACTGTTACAACTGTTTTTGAATTATCTTCAGCAAAATTTTACATGTGTGTGATATTAACGATATTGTTCAGTAGTTTCTGCATTCTGTTGGATCACCTTTCTTTGGGATGGGCACAAATATGGATCTCTTCCAGTCAGTTGGCCAGGTAGCTGTTTTCCCAATTTCTTGGCACAGATGAGGGAGCACCTCCAGCGCTGCATCCATTTGTTGAAATATCTCAGTTGGTATTCCATCAATACCTGGATCCCTGCTTTTTGCCAATGCCTTCAGTGCAGCTTGGACTTCTTCCTTCAGTACCATCGGTTCTTGATCATATGCTACCTCTTGAAATGACTGAACCTCTACCAATTCTGTTTGGTAAGTGACTCTATGTACTCCTTCCATTTTCTTTTTTCCTAAATGTTATTTATTTTGTTGTTGTCTTTGCAAATATACACAGCAAAACATGCACCAATTCAACAGTTTCTACATGTACAATTTAATGACATTGATTACTTTCTTGAAGTTATGCAACCGTTCTATCCCCCTTTTCTGAGTTGTTCCTCCCTCATTAACATAAACTCACTGGCCCCTAAGATTCCTATCTAATTTTTTAAACTGTACTTTAAATGAAGTTTTACAGAACACAGTAGTTTTTCATTAAACAATTAATTCACATATTGTTTTATGACATTGGTTGCCAACCCCAGGACATGTCAACAGTCTCCCCTTCTAGACCTTGGGTTCTTCATTACCAGCTTTCCTAGCCCCTCCTGGCTTCTTGTCCTTGCCTCTAGGCTGGTGTGTCCATTTAGTCTCGTTTTGTTTTATGGGCCTGTCTGATCTTTGGCTGAAGGGTGAACCTCAGGAGTGACTTCAGTACTGAGATAAAAGGGTGTCCAGGGGTCATACTCTCAGAGTTTCTCTGGTCTCTGTCAGACCAGTAAGTCTGATCTTTTTTTGTGAATTAGAATTTTGTTCTACATTTTTCTCCAGCTTTGCCCGGGACCCTCTGTTGTGATCCCTGTCAGAGCAGCTGGTGGTGGAGGCTGTGGTAGTTGTGATCCATTAGTCCTTTGGAATAATTTTTTACTTGTGTCTTTGGTTTTCTTCATTCTCCCTTACTCCTACCGAGGTGAGACCAGTGGAGTATCTTAAATGGCTGCTCACAAGCTTTTAAGACCCCAGATACTACTCACCAAAGTAAGATGTGGAACATTGTCTTTATAAACTAAGTTATGCCAGTTGAGCTAGATGTTCCCTGAGATCTTGGTCACCAGCTTTCAGCCCAGTACTTCAGTCCCTCAGGGAGTTTGGATGTGTCTATGAAGTTTTCATGACCTTGCCTTAGTCAAGTTGTGCTGAATTCCCCAGTACTGTGTACTGCTTTACCCTTCACCAAAGTTACCGCTTATTTATTGTTTATTTAGTGTTTTTTCCTCCCATCCTTCCTGTCTCTTGAAACCATCCAAGATTGTTTCTCTCTGTGTGAATCTTTTCATGATTTTTTATAATAATGATCTTATACAGTACTTTTACTTTTGTGATTGCCTTGTTTCACTCAGCATAATGCCCTCCAGATTCATCCATGTAGTGAGATGTTTTGCAGATTCATGATTGTTCTTTATGGTTGTGTAGTATTCCTTTGTGTGTATGTACTTTAGTTTGTTTATCCATTTATCTGTTGATGCCTACTTAGGTTGTTTCCAACTTTTTGCTATTGTGAACAATGCTGCCATGAGCATAGGTGTGTATATGTCTACTTGTGTGACCACTCTTGTTTCTCTAGGATATATTCCTAGGAGTGGGATAGCTGGATCATATGGTATTTCTATTTCTAGCTTTTTAAGGAAGTACCATATCATTTTCCAAAATGGTTTTACCATTTTGCATTCCCACCAGCAGTGCATAAGAGTTCCAATCTCCTCACAGCCTCTCCAACATTTGTTACTCTGCTTTTTTTTATTCATGCCAGTAATATCATGGTCAGACGGTGTATCATTGTAGTTTTGATTTGCATTTCTCTAATCGCTAGTGATCAATAGCATTTCCTCATGTGTCTGTTAGCCACTTGAATGCCTTCTTTGGTGAAGTGTCTGTTCATATCCTTTCCCCATTTTTTAATTGGATTATTTGTCTTTTTGTTGTAGAGGTGTTGGATTTTCCTATAGATTTTAGAGATAAGACATTTTTGAATTTGTCATAGCTAAAATTTTTTTCCAGTCTGTGGGTTCTGTTTTTATTCTTTTGGGGAAGTCTTTTGATGAGCATAAGTGTTTAATTTTTAGAAGATTCCAGTTATCTAGCTTATCTTCTGGTATTTGTGTATTGTTAGTTATGGTTTGTATCCTATTTTGCCATGTATGAGGACCTCTAGTGTTGACCCTGTTTTTTCTTCTATAATCTTTATAGTTTTTGGTTTTATATTTAGTCTTTGATCAATTTTGAATTAGTTTTTGTGTATGGTGTGAGGTATGGATTCTGTTTTATTTTTTCACAGATAAACATTCACCTTTGCCAGTACACTTTGTTAAAAAGACTGTTTTTTCCCATTTAAGAGACTTTGGGCCTTTGTCAAAGATCAAGTGACCATAGGTTGATGGAGTTACATCTGGGTTCTTGATTCTGTTCCATTGGTCAGTGTGTCTGTCATTGTACCAGTACCAGACTGTTTTGACTACCATAGCTGTATAATAGTTTCTGTGGTCAGGTTGTGGGAGTCTTCCTACTTTATTCTTCTTCTTCAATAGTGTTTTACTTATCTGGGGCCTCTTCCCTTTCCATATAAAGTTAATGATTAGTTTTTCCATCTCATTAAAGAATGTTATTGGTATTTGGATCAGGATTGCATTGTATTTGTAGATTGCTTTGGGCAGAATTGACGTTTTCATAATGTTGAGTCTACCTATCCATGAGCATGGTATGTTTTTCCATTTATGTAGGTCTCTTTTGGTTTCTTACAGTACTGTTTTGTACTTTTCTTTGTATAAGTCTTTTACATCCCTGGTTAGATCTATTCCTAAGTATTTTATTTTTGTGGGGGCTATTATAAATGGTGGAAACCCTAGTGGTTTAGTAGTTAAAAGCCACAGCTGCTAACCAAAAAGTCGGCAGTTTGAATCCAACAGACACTCCTTGGAAAACCTATGGGGCAGTTCTACTCTGTCTTATAGGGTCACTATGAGTCAGAATTGACTTGACTGCAACAGGTTTTATAAATGGTATTGCCTTCCTGGTTTCCTTTTCATTCTTCTCTTTATTGGTGTGTTGGAATCCAACTGATTTTTGTATGTTTTTCTTGTATCCTGCTACTCTGCTAAATCTTTCTATTAGTTCCAGTAGTTTTTTGTGGAGTTTTTTGGGTTCTTTATGTATACTATCATATTATCTACAAATAGATACAGTTTTACTTCTTACTTACCAAAATGGATGCCCTTTACTTCTTTTCTTACCTTACTGCTCTAGTTAGGACTTCCAGCACAATGATAAATAGGAGTGGTGATAAAGGACATCCTTGTGTTGTTCCTATTCTCAGGGGAAACGTTTTCAGCCTGTCTAGTTAAGAATGATGTTGGCACTTCCACCCAACATGGTGCCATAGACATAAACACCATACTGTCCCTCAACAGCAAAGACCTGAAAAACTAAGTCAAACAGAGACAAACATCAATCCTGAAGCCAATGCATCAAATGAAGAGCTAAAGAACTCAGCCAAGCACTGAACAGAATAAGAAACTGACAGATAACAGAGAGTGAGGAGAGCAAATACAAGGTGAAAGGAAATTTCCAGATAAACAGAAATTAAGGGACTATGTAAAAACAAAACCAAACTTACAAGAATTATTAAAGGAAGTCCTTTGGTCTAAAAACAACCAACATCAGACCACGGCTGAATCTGGGATGCAGAATCGTACTAGCCAGAAACCAACCTAGGAAATGAACTCTCAAGGACTATCCCAAACCAAAAGAATTACAACAGGGAACCAAAGAGGTTAATGTGTAAGTGACAACAACATCAGAACAATAAAAGAGAGAATAAATGGTGTAGGTGTAGAATCTTCTAATGGAGAGGAAAGCAAGGGGATACCAAGTCTCTTAGTCATCTAGTACTGCTGTAACAGAAATATCACAAGTGGATGGCTTTAACAAAGAGAAGTTTATTCTCTCACAGTCCAGTAGGCTACAAGTCAAAATTCAGTGTATCAGCTCTAGGGGAAGGCTTTCTCTGTTGGCTATGGAGGAAGGTCCTTGTGATACATCAGTCTTCCCTTGGTCTGGGAACATCTCAGTACAGGAACCTCAGGTCCAAAGGACGTGCTCTGCTCCTGGCACTGCTTTCTTGGTGGTATCAGATTCCCATGTGTCTCTGCTTGCTTCTCTCTTTTATATCTCAAAAGAGATTGGCTTAAGATACTATCCAATCTTGTAGACCTCATCAGTATAACTGCTGCTAATCCATCTTATTAGATCATAGTGATTGAATTTACAACACATAAGGAAATCACATCAGATTACGAAATGGTACACAATTATACAATACTGGGAATCATGACCCAGCCAAGTTGATAGATATTTTGGGGGGACACAATTCAATCCATGACACCAAGTAATAATAGACTTGTTCAAACCTAGGAAGATAAGGGTAAATTTCAAGGTAACCACAAAGAAAGTTAACAAATCTACTCATCAAAACGAACAGGAAAAATATAAAGTCTCAGTAAAAACAAAATCTACAAAAACAAAAGAAATTTACAAAAATTTCACAAATGAAAGGAATTCAGCACAGGAGAGTAAGAGGAACAAAGAAAATGTCAACATCACAAAAAAAGCATTACAAAATGACAGCAATAAACTCACACCTATCAATAATTATATTGAATGTAAATGGCCTAAATGGATCCATAAAGAGACAGAGAGTGACAGAATGGATTAAAAAATAAAAAGATCCATCAATATGCTGTCTACAAGAAACACATCTTAGAAACAAAGACATAAATTTATGAAAAATCAAAGGATGGAAAAAAAAATATCAAGCAAACAGTTACCAAAAAAGAGTAAGATTGGCAATACTAATCTCAGATAAAATAGATTTTAAAACAAAATTCACCATAAATGACAAAGAAGGACACTATATAGTGATTAAAAGGACGATCCCATCATGAAGATATAACCATAATAAACATCTACCCATGCAACAGCTGCAAACTACACATTCTTTTCCAACCCACATGGAACGTTCTGCAGAACAGACTACATCTTAGACCACAGAGCAACCCTCAACAAAATCCAAAACACTGAGATAATACAAAGTATATTCTCTGTCCACATTGCAATCAAGGTAAAAATGAACAACAGGAAGAGCAAGAAAAAAAAATCAATTACATGGAAACTGAATAACACCCTACTTACAAACCACTGGGTAAAAGAAGAAATCAGAGATAGAACACAAAAATTCCTGGACTCAAACGAGAATGAAAACACACCAAAACCTTTGGGATACTACAAAGGCAGTCCTCAGAGAACAATTATAGCAATAGATGCCCATATCAAAAAAGAAGAAAGGGACAAAATCAAAACATTAACTACACAACTTGAACAAATAGAAAGAGAATAGCAAAACAAACCCACAGCCACCAGAAGAAAGGAAATAACAAAGATCAGAGCAAAAATAAATGAAATACAGAACCAAAAAACAATAGAATCAACAAAACCAAAAGTTGGTTCTTTGAAAGGATCAACAAAATTAACAAACTACTGGCCAAACTGACAAAAGAAAAACAGGAGGGGACGCAAATAACCCAAATAAGAAATGAAATCGGAGACATTACAACAGACCCAACTGAAATAGAAAGGATCATCACAGAGTATTATGAAAACCTATACTCCAAAACATTTGAAAACCTAGAGGAAATGGATAAATTTCAAGAAACATACTACCTGCTTAATACAAAGTCATGTTGAAAATCTGAAAAGACCCATAACAAGAGAAGAGATTAAAAAGGTAATAAAAAAAAAACTCCCAACAGAAAAAAGCCCTGGCCCAGATGGCTTCACTGGCGAATTCTACCAAACATTCAGGGAAGAGCTTATACCAGTACTACTCAAACTATTTCAGAACATAGAAAAGGAAGCAACGTTTCCAAGTTCTATGAAGCCAGCATAACACTGATACAAAAACCCGGCAAAGACGCCACAAAAAAAAAAATTACAGACCAATATCTCTCATGAATATAGATGCAAAAATTCTCAAAAAAATTCTAACCAATAGAATTCAGCATCAAAAAATAATACACCATGACCAAGTAGGATCATACCAGGTATGCATGGATGGTTCAACATCAGAAAATCAATCAATGTAATACACCTATAAATAAAAGGAAAGAAAAGAATCACATGATCATCTCAATTGA